>NC_088679.1:46833200-47136230 GCF_950023065.1 Planococcus citri
TATTAATCGTTAGATGGTTCAATTATCATCACTTCAAGGTAGTTTTTTAATAAAGTTAAGCCCGACAGTGGTGATACATATCGTTCACCAACTGTACATACTCCACAAAACATATCATATCACATAAGTACGCAAATTTGGATTATATGAGTTGAAAAACAATTGTTGAAAGCTCGGAAATACGTAATAATCTACTTAATTCAACTTGTTTACTGTTTTTTCATATTTTCTTTCTCAGTTCGCGGTGATTATGTCAATAATCTTCGCCTCTACAGTGACAGTGGTTTTTCAATCAACATCAACTATCGAGTAAGTTCATATGAACATCATTAGTATGCTTTAGTTGTGGAAAAATACTTGACATCAAAAATTTGAATTTGAAAAACCAGTGTCAGGGAAGATCATCATTGATAAAAATAATAAAATCATCACACCTTACGATGAAATGATAAATACAAGTTGAACGAAGTACCTCCGACAATACCCGACGGCTTCCGAGTTTTTGCACCGGAAAAAAAAACTAGTGCACTTTAACGTCTAGTGACGTAACTATAGGTACTTTAATTTTTACAGTTTACAATATGACAATTCGTAAATAACTATAAAATAAAATACGTAGTACTTCATAAAGTCATTGTTTCTTTTCTGCACAAAAACAAAAATTATTTACACCATTCGACCGTCGACGGGAAATTTCATTTTATTTAAGAAAAGTCCTCTTATTTACGTAAAATCTTGCTATGACGTCATCGTCATTAGTATGGTGCTCCGATTCCTGTGAAGATGAACACCTCAGACAGGTGCTCCGTCTGATAACAGTGATGAGATTGATAATGAAGAAATTAAACAGTTCAAGTGCGAAAAACTAATTATAATTGATTTTGGATTATTCAATTATCGGTAAATAATCAAAATTGTTCACAAAATATTCTGTTGTTTATTGTTTCCATCCACGTACTTATATTATACAGGTATGTGTGTAAGTATGTAGTAATGTAGCGCGTACATTGATTTTTGGAAATTGGGACTTGCTAAAAAGTGTATTATATTTTCACTACCAATTTAAAATAATGAAGTTTTTCACTTCGAAATGATCGAATTTCGATTCGAATTGCAAGTGCATACTGAAAGAAACATTAAAATGAATAAAATGATACAATTTGATCGAGGTTTTTATGACTCGAATTCAAATTTCAAATAATTAATTTCATCTCAACTTCCAAGTTCCTACTGATGCTCTTCATATTTCACTGTCACTATCAAAGCATGAAGATCATCCTGAGCTTTCAACTTTGAAGCTGCTACTGTCAGTGATCGGGGGGGGGGGGAGTAGAACTTGCTACTTTTTCATACTGACTTTCATAAATGTAAGTAAAGTACCGAAGTGAAAATTTGAAAAAGTATTTTGTTGGATTTGTGATGGTTCAAGAAATGTAGAGGTTAATTTATTATGGATAGAGTAGGTCGTTTTATTTTGTTGAAAAAAATCTAGTGTCTCATGCTCATTAGTTACAGTTCTGCTCAACTCTATTATTTTCTCCCTGAAATATTCTATCTGCTACTCATGTTCATGTTGTACTTGTAGGTACCTAAATTGTATACTTTACCAAAACCTACTTGCTAGTATTTATGTTTTATCTGATTCCTATTTCGATTTTATGTCAGTTCTCTCTTCTCAGTTCAAATGAACACATTCTAATAGGATTTATTCATTTTATTTTGTGTAAGTAATTCAAGTACAATTCGATTTATTTATTTGAAAAATTGTATATTTACATTTGAAAAAAAAATCAATTCAATCATTTGCATTTACAATGAAAGTATATTTAAGCTGAGTAATCAACATTTGGAATAGACCTCTGTTCAATCATATCATGTAAAAATTTGCTTGATAATTTCCGAGTTCGTTTTCGTTCTGGATCTTTGAAGTCAACATGAATAATTCCAAATTTACATCTGCAATTTATAATGTTCAATGTTACGTAATTAAGTACTTAGGAACAGTCATAAGTTAATGAGATAGGTAGACCAAAGTAAAAAAAAATATGTATTCACCCATATCCACTAGTCCATTCAAAGTTATCTAAAAGGGACCAAACATTATAACCAATTATATTGCACTGATGCTTGTGTATTGCATTCAACATTTCACCAATGTAATCCTAGAACAAATCAACTCATTAAAAATTGATAAACCTAATTCACCTATCAGAATTTTTAATTTTAAAGTGGTTTTTCATACTTTGAAATAATTTATTCTATCAATATCTGTGATTTGTCCTGAGTCACAATATCCATTTTCTGTAATGAATACTGGTGGATTGTCATACTCTTTTTTCAACCAAAGAAACATTTGACGGAACCCCCAAGGAACAACCTAGTGAATTTATAAATTTATGAAAAAAGTAGTAAATTTCTTAAAATATTAAATGTTCTTATTCTATAATGTAAGTTTGAATAGTGTTCTTAATAATGTGTTTGATGTAGGGGGATTTTCCTTAACCTAAGGTTGTTTTATGTTTTGTTCAAAAATATTTACAAATTATTCTAAAAATTATGCCACTTGTTTGATGAACTAACAGTTTGCTAAAATGCATAAGAATTACACACTTTGCAAAGTAATTAGGTGTATAAATCAAAAGTTAAATTTCCGCAAAACCTACTTTAAACCATTCCGAAGAGCTTGACACTGGCCAGTTTTCATCGATAAAATCTATAAAATTGGCATCGCGAAATCTAGCTTTCTCTTTTGGATCAATTCCTGATGTAGATAGTCTTGATGTGTAATGATTCATTGCCAAAAAATCGTACGTTCCTGGAATATCAACAATGAAATGTAAAAATATTATTTACATTTTCGTGTTTGGTTTTATTACTTTGATGATTGATGAAATGGTAATATTGAATACATTACCTTTTATTTCTTCTATTTCTTCAGGTGTGAATGTAGGTAATCTAGATCTCATTCTGCCTTCTTCTTTACTTCTTTTATCAACTAGTTCTCTCATTATTGGTGGGTAGTTGCCTGCCTTACTATATATAGGGTGTCCAAACCAACCAAGCTAAATTATGAAGAAGTACATTATTATTACTGTAGTAATTTAGGTCTATAATTTTTTAGCCAACATTAAAAATATATTTTAATTTTTTTAAATCTTACTTCAAACTGATTTGCTCTTTCTGCGGCATCTTTATCATCTTGAGAATCTGATTTTGGAACATGGAAGAATCCACTCAAAGTAATGCTTAATTTTCCTGTAGAATACATTTAAAAATTTTTTTTTTAAAAAGAAATAATACAAATTAAAGTTGTATAAAATACCTTGTTGGGCGCATCGGAACTCTTTATCATAAACATGATATGCCCTTGCATGAGCTTTGAGTAATGTATGTCCAGCCATGTAATCACCACCAAATTCATCCAAGCTGAGATATGGAGCATATCTTCTTTCAGTATAGCCATGAATTATTTCTAATGGTTCATTTATTGTATTCCACCATTTAACCTGTAAACAAGATTTGGATTTTTTAAAATTCTAGTCAAGTTTTTGATTTGTAAATTCATACATTTTCACTTGGTGTTTACCTTATTACCATATAATTGAAAAATTAAGCGAGCATAATCTTCAAAATAATCTACCAGCAATGGATTTAACCAGCCTCCAATATCTTGGAGAGGTTGTGGTAAGTCCCAGTGATATAATGTCACCTGAAACAAAAGTATTTTCTCATCAGATATAATAGGTGTAAACCTAAATTGACTTAATCACGTTTTTAAATTTAAAATGAGGAGAATAGTTTACCATTGGCTCAATACCATTATTTATTAATTCATCAATTAAACGATTGTAGTAATCAATTCCTTTTTGGTTTATGCAAGTTAAATCACCATTTGGTAAAATTCTTGACCAACTTATTGAGAATCTGTAATTCTGGAACTAAATATTGAAAAAAAAAACAATTTAAATTTGTTTAAAATATACATATAAGCATGTTTTAAAAATTGAATAGGTATTCCAATTTACCCCTATATCTTTAATTAATTTTACATCTTCTTTATATTTATGATACGAATCACAGGCAGTATCCCCATTGTCACAATTATTGACTGACTCTGGATTAGTGTGAGTCAGTCGATCCCATATATTTTCTCCTTTTCCTAAAATTAATCACGCATTTAGAAATAATTCTACTTAATTGTTCTGTTTCTTTCATTTGTTGAATTTCCTCTGAAATGTGCAATTAATGGGCAGGCATGTGTATTTACATAATTAGGTAATTATTTAAACATACCATCTTCATTCCATGCCCCTTCAATTTGATAAGATGCTGTCGATACACCAAGCAAAAATCCTTCAGGAAATTGAATTTTAATTTTGTCTTTCATGTTTTTAGCGTCAATGTTTAAACGTCCTACCACATAGACCTGAAAATTTGGTTTATTTGCATCACGAAACTGAATGTTTGTCAAATGATAAGTACTGATTACCTACCTATGTATTTCTATTATTTTAAAACAAATTACTCTATATAAAATAATCATCATCTCATTTGTACGAGTGAGTAAAATATGTACTTGAACAGATATGAGGTCTCTTGATTTTAGGTTTTATCGGGTTTTATGCAAGTGGATATCAGGTACCTACTCTAAATCTAAATCGTCATCTTTTGTGTGGGTACCTACATATATATAACATGTACTTCTATCTTCTATGTATAATTGATATTCGAATAACATTTAAATTGAGTATTAAACAACGTGATAAGTTAATACGCTGTCTAATCCTTTGACGGGTTTTTATTATACACAACTTGAATACCAGCCACTGGCATTAGTTAAACTCATTCTCATTATGTCATTCCTAATATTTTGGAAAACTTTTGGTCGTTTGCTAATTGCAAAATTTACATTTTCAGTCTCTAATAAGCTACCTACCGCAATGTTATCTTATGAAAACAGCAGATTTACCAGCGTTTAGTTTGAATGTCATTTCATTGTAAACTTTTTCTTTGATGTTATATTTGTGTTTTGAAGGGACATGAGAAAATCTTTATAACAACATACGAGTAAACTGAATTTTGTGTGTACCACAAGTATGATTTTCATCGACCTTTGAAATCATTGAATGAGAAATAAAGAGGAGAGTGAGCGTATTTGTTAACACATACATATTGAATTTTGAAAGTTGGAAACTTGGAAATGTTGAGTCGGTATTAACTGAAAAAGCAGACTGACAAAACTGCATAATAAGTTATGGTTTGTTTCGTTTTTGATGTTCTTATAGCTTTTTGAAGTCGACATTTCGGATGATTGTAAGGTATACTCTCTCCTTCCATAAATTTCTTATGGTGTTTAAATTTTCCTAGAAGGTTTCGAGTGTGAAAGGTCATATCGCATAAATGATTTATAGCTTACTGTGAGCAGATCACTGTGATTAGGCTGTAAGAGCTTTTGTCTGAATAAATGGCAATTCCTGAAAAAATTTTCGACAATATGCTTTCCTCTGTCCTTTTCCCTCAATTTCTGACTTGATATTTTAAGTTTGGGTGAAATTAGGCAGAACTCAACCCATCAATAGAGCTTCGAAAAAGTCCATTGCAAGGTATAGCCTCGTCCTCAGCTCTCAAACCCTTTAGTCTCTAGATAATTGCGGTTTCAATTATCAATGAGTCAACAATTTTTCCAAAAATCGCCTTTTAGTTTTTAAAAGTCATCAGAACTCATTAAATCTCTTTTTAATTTTTATTACAATATTTTTTTCAGTTATTGAAAAAAATCATACCTATCTTGTATTTTACATTACCTCAGTGGCGTAGCTAAGAGGGGGCAAGGGGGCCATGCCCCCCCCTGACGAGCAAAAATTTGAAAGAAAACATGCAAAAATGGACTTTTTTTTGTTATTTGGACCCATTTTTTTTTAATTTTCGCTCTCGCTTCGCTCGAGCGGTAATTTTACCTTCATTTTCATGAAATCACCACACATCTTGATAGGTTTCCCAAAAATTACCCCTCATTTCAATTTTTCATGCCTAAACATCTGATTTTGCCCCCTCCTTGAGAAAATCCTGGCCACGCCACTGCATTATCTACAACAATAAATATCATGGCCGAGAATGCATATTCACGAGTATACAGCTCTCAAAGTTACAAATCTTAGCTGCAGTTATTTATTCACTCGTAAATACGTACGTCGAATGAATTCGAATCAAAAATACTGTAGGGTATCAGTTTGCAGTGATCATATTACTTTTACTACCTCCGCTTTACTATAAAATTATCCGATTTATAGTTCACCAAGTCGTGCAAATTCAGTTCAACAAAAAAGGTGTGTTACTGTGATAATTGTTCCTAACTAAATTATTAACGAGACATGTTACACTACGTACTTACACGCGCCTATCATAAAATTCGATTGACTTGGATAGAATTAATCATGCAATTATAAATTTCGACTGTTGCGTGCTCATATAGCTCACAATACCTACTCGTTCTTTTTTTTCCAACAATAACGACGTTTTTGTTAAAATGAGAATTTATTTATACATACCTACATACAAGTACATACATGCTCGTAAATAAATTTAAGTAATTGCCCGAAGATAAAGTTGTTTTGATACAGTTATACATCAATACGATTCTTCAATTTCTTCAAGGTTTATATTGTAACTAAACCGTAAGCATATAGTGAATGGCGCTCAGATCTAGAAACGTGTATCCGCAAGCACAGAATCTTTCAGAGTTGGTATAGGTAGTAGGTGCTGTAAGATTTCAATTTTTTTTTCTTTTTGATTCACGATAGGCTATTACCACATAGGCGCATTCTAGGATCTAAAAGAGCACATTCCGAATGCATACCGAAAAATTATTCATATCCCTTCGATTTCAAAACAAGCGAACAAAATTACAATTCCTCTCGCGTTTATTTTCTTAATTTCTTTGTTCAAATTACCATAGCTGTTCAAATTTTTAAAAATTTTCATTTTTCCAGGAATCACCGTCAACAGAACTGCAACCAATGGAACCATTTGTTAGTGTCAAACAAGATACTTACGAGGTAAGCTTTCATCTGACTTTTTTCTGAATGAGATTGAGCTCAAAAGGTTCACATAGGTAATTTTCAGTTGAACTACTAAACACGAAATAAATTTGTTTAATGGAAGAGAGGGGGTTAAAAAAATTTGTTAATGTGAAAATTTTCAATATTCTTGAAATTACTTCATCATATGAGCCTATTTGTTTTAAGCCTACTAAAGTTTTCCCCAAGTTATCTTACTAATAATCAGAAAAAATATTGGAAAAGTTTGATAAGTCTTTACAAAATATCGGAAAATTTCAATTAACACAATGAGCGATCATAATGTAATATTAATTTGAGAAAAGATAAACTCGCTTATTTACTCGCCTTACTCTTAAACCACTTACCTACTCGTAAGTAGATACCTACAGTGAAGAAAACGTCAGTTTTGTGTGGAAAATATTTCAATTTTGAAACTTATGTGGAATCCTTTTTTGCAGGATTACGATAATTTTTTTTATGATGAATCCGAAGAGTACGGCGATTGCGAAAAAGATGAAGATTATTGTTTCAAAGACGAACTTGTTTTTGCAGAGTCGATTGAAGTAAAGAAATTCAAGGAAGTTACAAGTGTAAGTACGCATATGTAGTTTCAATTTTAAAATGAATTATTTCAGTCAAAATAAGAAACTCTTATTGTCCATTTACTATCCTAAAGTAG
The DNA here is from genome assembly GCF_950023065.1 of Planococcus citri. Lineage (NCBI taxonomy): Eukaryota > Metazoa > Arthropoda > Insecta > Hemiptera > Pseudococcidae > Planococcus > Planococcus citri. Next base: position 46,840,938 of record NC_088679.1, read on the forward strand.
ATTACCATTATACTTGAAATGAGGTTATTTTATCACAAAGTAAGCATCTTTTGCATCGCTCATTTGAGTAAATTCAAATTTTCAACTACTGGAAAGAGCAACTGAAAGATGCCAAAAATAATTATGAGTTTGAGGAATCTCAAAGGGAAAACATGAACTACTTCACAGCAATCAAAATCTTTTTGCAAAAAAGTGTTAGAAGTGATTCTTCACTGACTTGAATGAGTTCAAAAAATGCTTTGCCCTAAAAATCGAAGTATAGGCTACTTAGGTAACTAACCACAAGTCTTCATTTTTCCATTAAAAATGAAAGTTATGAATTTTCTACCATTATCAGAATGATATAGCCTAAGAAAATTAGCATTGAATAGGGAAACGCTAGAGGGCAAGCTGAATTTTGGTATACTGGCCTATTTTTATACCCTAAACACGAATCCTTGGTGTCCCCACCTGTCCCTAGTGAGCTTTCCCCAAATTGTGGATTTTAGCCCCCAAATGAGGTTTTTCACCCTACCTCCCGAAATTGTGGCCCTAGCCCAAAAATGGGGTCGATAAAAGTTGTTCTAAATCAAATTTCCCATCAGATGAGCTATGAACCAACTTCGTCCCCCTATGGAGAGTGGAGCTGGACTCAATCAAATATAGCGGGTTTTTGAATCTGAGCCATGATATGATAGGTATGAAATATGTTCTTTACATCAATTTGAAATTGACTGAAGGTCCACCCCCCTTGGGGGGGACGAAGTTGGTTCATAGCTCATCTGATAGGAAATTTGATTTAGAACAACTTTTATAGAACCCGTTTTTGGGCTAGGACCACAATTTTGGGAGGTAGGGGTGAAAAACTGCTGAAAAATTTCATTGGGGGGCTAAAATCCACATTTTGGAGGAAAATCACTTGGGACAGGTGCGGAATCCACGGATTCGTATTCAGGGTACAAAAATAGACCAGTATACCAAAATTCAGATTTCACCCCCGCATTTTTCTATTCAAAGCAAATTTACTTGAAATTGACTGAAGGTCCACTCCCCTTAGGGTGAGGAAGTTGGTTCATAGCTCATCTGATAGGAAATTTAATTTATAACAAGTTTAATAGACCCCATTTTTGGGCTAGGACCACAATTTTGGGAAGTAGGAGCGAAAAACCTCATTTGGGGGGCCAAAATCCACAATTGGGGAAAAGCTCACTAGGGACAGGTGGGACACCAAGGATTTGTGTTTAGGGTATAAAAATAGGCCAGTATACCAAAATTCAGCTTGCCCTCTAGCGTTTCCTTATGACCTGACCCCCTTTTTTCAGCTAATTTTCTTAGGCTAGTATTAGTTACCTGGTTTTTTTCAACTCACTTTTGAAAAGTCACCATATTCTCGAACGTTTTCAGTGTTTTCACAGAAATTCATTTTTAATTTTTTTTTACAATAAAGCTCAATTATTTCAATACAAGACAGGTTACTAGTAGATTTGAGGAAATATTCAAAAAGTACTGAAAAATCCAACAAAAATACTCCATTTATTTCAATTTTTGAACACCCCTCAATATCTGTGCTGGCTACGGATGAAATTATTAATTCATTTCGCTTTTCTGTAGGGTGATGGTGACTTTCTGGCAGAAATTTCTCAAAGTGAATCGTACAAGTATAACAAAACAACAACGTGCGTGTTTTGTCATAAAGACATCATGAATTTTTCTCGTCATTTGGAAAAAAAACACTGTGATATTGAAGAAGTTTCAAATTTTCTACTATTTCCTAAAAACTCCAAAGAACGTAAGAATGCAATTAAATTGATTCGTAACAGAGGTAACTTTGCTTCAACTCAAAAGGGCATCATCAAACCTGTGAAACGACTAGGCCTGAAAAGTCACCAAAAGAAAAAGAAAAACTATGTCGCTTGTGTATATTGCCGGGGACATTATGTGGCAGAATGCATGTACAGACACGTGAAAAATTGCTTACTAAAACCTGATTCAGATTCTATTAGAGCTTTTAAGGAGAGGCCTCTCGCTAAAGGACAATCTGTAATGGCTGGAAAAGTTCTGGAGGAATATAATTTGGGAAATGAAAGGTTAATGAAGGATGTATTGCTAAATATGAAAGGTGATCGTATTTCCGAAGTTGTAGCTAACGATCCGCTAATTCTAGCCTATGGACAGAGAATATTTGAAAAAACCCAACATGATAATTTATCTGTCTCTGTTTCCAACAGAATGAGGGAACTAGCTCGTTTGCTAATTGAAATGAGAAACCTGACAACGTGTAAAACTCTCCTCGAATGTTTGAAACCTGAACATTACTTTGCTCTAGTAAAAGCTACAAAAAATATAGCAGGCTTTGATGAGAAACAAAACAAGTACCTCAAAGCTCCATCATTAGCATTACATATGGGTACAACTTTGAAAAGTCTGATAAATCTAGCCTCTGATTTAATACAAGCTCAGCACCCAAAATTCAAAAGCTCCTTCAAAAATCAAGCACGTACATTCAAAGATTTAATGACATTGATTGAAAGTTCCTGGCAATATGATGTCTCCAGTGTTGCTCTTCACGACCTTGGAGCAAACAAATTGGAAAAGTCTCAGATGTTACCAACACTGTCTGATGTACAACAATTTTCCAAATACGTTAACCAATTGATTCCAGCATCTCTGAAAGGGATTAAAGAAGCTAAGGATGATATGCAAAAAGGGGCCAGAGCTTTCCAAATGCTCACAGATTCTTTGTATGCATCTGTTCTAGTGCTGAATAGAAGCCGAGTTGTTGAACTTCAACATGTACTTCTTGATCAGTACAAAAATGGCCAAAGTTGCTATGAAACTGAATGCAATGTTTTACTTGATGATGAAGAGAAAAATCTTAAAACTGGGAAACAAATTCAAGTTCGAGGGAAACAAAATAAACCAGTTCCTATTCTGTTTACGAAAGAAATGCAGAATTTTTTTGATATTTTGATCGAATTGAGGCCGAAATTTGTGAAATCAGAGAACCGCTACCTGTTTGCTGCGTGTGGAACTGAAAAGCCAATCAATGGATACAATGTGATTGACTTTTTCGCTTCTTGTTGTGGTGCCAAGTATCCAGAAAGATTGACTTCTACAAATCTGAGAAAAAACATCTCATCCCACTCACAAATTCACAAAATGACTGATAATGATCAACTGCAATTACCGGATTTTATGGGTCAACCTACGAAAACTCACAGTGAATTCTACAGGTACCTATGTTTCTAAAATATTCATACATATTCCTATTTTTTTTTTTTTCAATGAGAAAATATGTACATCTTGCATTCTGATAAAACTGTTGAAAAAATGGAAAATAAACGTAAAATATGGGTGCAAGGTGAAACGAAAATGAAAATTGAAAAAATATCTGATATTTTGGGGAGAAAATTGTTGTAAAATAAATTAAATACAAGACCACAATTTTTGAATTTTGAATAGAGCATGGTCTGAAATCTTCAAGAACCAAAATTTCAGCTACCAAAATTGATTTTAAAATTTTTGATGAATTTTGGAAATTTAAAATTGATGATTTTTGATGGAAGGTCCAAAATGTATTGAAATTGCAAAATTCGGAATTTAAGGAGTTTGTGCGCAAATTTCAATTAATTTCTCTATGCAAACAGTAAAATTCTCATTTTTGGATTTTTTCTTCAAGTACCTACCAATGGTAAAAACAAGGTGCTTGAGGTGTCCACCTAGAAATTAGGTCAAATGTGAATAAGTAAATCCTTTAAACAGGTCAAGGATAACCTACAACTTGATTTTTAGCTGTCCAGAAATCATAAATCCTGCTGAAGACTTCAGAATTATCAGAAATTGCAAAATTCTATTTGTGGAAGTTGATTTTAGTTTTGGGACAAATTTATATCATTTTTACATAATGAGTATGCACTTTTTTTTATAAAAGCATAAATTGTCAAAAATGACCAATTTTAAAATTTAAAAAATTCGCCAAAAATTGAAAAATCAAATTTTGGTTTTGGGGATTTCAGACCACCCTCTATCCAATGATTGAGGTTCTGTTTAAATTGAAGGCAGACACCTCAAAAGGTACCTTTGCGAGAATTATTACTTGAGCTCAAGTCGACCATGTAACCTTAATTTTAATGAGATTTTTGTTTCACAGAATGCCTCAAGAAGTATACCAAGAAACTAACATGATGACAGGAGGTATCACACACAAATTCAACGGACAGTCATTAGATCAAATCAAAATATTTGAACACGAATTGGCAGGATCATATGATGACGAAAATGAAGCATGTGTCGATGATATTCGAGCTATTGACTTAGGTGATTGCGCTAGTCCTAGTGATTCCAATAATCAAAGTGAAGCTGATGGTCAATATGATCACAGTAATGTCCGAAGCTCATTCAAATTTGTTCGCTCCCGAGGCAAATGGACAGAAAAACAAAAGGATTTTGTTTTGAAATCGTTCCAACAGCACGTACTCGAAAAGAAGTGTCCAGGAAAAAAAGAATGTGAATTATTGATACATCAGAATGATCTCATAAAAGAAAAGAGTTGGGTTCAAATTAAAACTTTGGTGTTCAATACCATTCGAGATTCTAACAAAAAGTAAATTTTCAAGTTGTAAATCATATCAGACTGATCATTGATTGCATGTACTCGTAATTGATTCAATTTCGAACATGGTTCTCAATTTATTGTAAAAGTTCAATTTCTAAGATACCTATTTTGTATTTTTGTTTTTTGATTACCAAATTATATTTTATACTTGAATTGACTTGGTGAGTTATGCCTAAATATTTTTTTATAAAAAAAGGATTCAGTGAATTATTGTTTTAAAAAGTAATTACTATTGTTGAAACTTTTGATTAATCTTTAATTATGAAAAACTGAGTGGATGTTTTCGAGCTTCACAGCAATTTTCGAATTTCTTTCTTGTAGGTTGGTAAGTATGTAGGTATTTTCTCAAAATAACCCACAATGTAGGTACACATTTTTGTAAAAGTGGTCTCTAAGAATAAAATTTAACGTCATGTAAATAGAAAAGTTACCCTTTCTAAATACTTACCTACCTAAGTAATTTTCATTTTTTATAGCGTTGAAAAAAATTTTTATTGTGCATCGACAACTTTCTAAATTAATGTCGACTTTTTTTTTGCGTGTCCATAAATTTTTCTAGTCGTAATGATAAATGTTATTGCTTGTTTACTTTGTGAGCATTTTTTCCTCATTTCTTGCTTGGATTCCTAATAGGTAGGTACCTAATTTTTCATATTTCTAACAAGGGAACCTCGTCAACTAGTCACCTCCGACTTGGATGAAATTGGGCTCACTGAAAGTTCATGTCGCCCATACCTTAGAACCAAACTTTTTGCTACTGAAGTTGATTTTTCGAATTTTGGCGAATTTTTGAAAACGGTTGAAATATCTTATTTAACTACTTACTAGATTTTCCTAAAAATGGAAAACCACCAGATAAAAATCTAAAAGGTTTGGATACCAAAATCAACCCCCCTCCCTCAATCTATTGCAGCCATTTAGGAGACGACCTAGAGCCTCCAGCGTAAATGTTGGTGACATGAACTTTTGGTGTGCCAAACTTAATAAGGCAAATTGGAGGTGACAATTACTTGTTGAGGTTCCTTTGTGAATAATTGGGTAGATATTAGTAATACACGAATTAATATGTGAAAAAATTCCCACCACATCTCGTTAAAGCCCAAATCAAGCTTTAAGACACCATACTTAATTTTTGTTGATCAAATTAGCACGTCTCTGTAATAGATAGGTACACCTATCAATCAATTATTTGCAGATGAATATCCTCGCAGTCGATTGTCTTTAATGATGCAGCTAGGTATACTTAACCTACCCACTCGCAAAATTTTATAATCTTAAACCAGGAAATAACGAAACTACAATTTTTTTTATTCGGTTTATTTGACGAATTTGCATGCGTTTAATTAAAGGGATAGGGAAATACTAACATAACATGGGTAATAATTTTATTAATAACGTAGGTAGGTATGTCAGTTAAGACTATATTTTTGTATTATGAAAAACAAAAAAAAATTCTATCCAGTGGGTATATGGCCGTAGAAAAAAGTTTAAACCACCGCGTCTTATCTACTCAACACTATTGCTTTTTAATTATCCAATACACAGCAACATCAGAGTTCAAGTTTACCATTCGTATGTACACGCAAACTTGAAAGGCTGGTAAGTTCTATTATGTATTGTTTGTTCTAACTTTTCGATGTGCATGAATACGAAGCATCGTATCATAATTTACTGAGTACACAGAAAATGAAAAAAATCTACGTTTTTTAATCAAACGTGAGAGACTGAATTAACCTTGACCATTTTTTTCAAATATTAGTCTATGTTAAATGAGGACGATATCGTGAATTCAATAATTACATGGCAGCAAATTGTTATTCACGATTTTTTCTTGTAGATGCATCCGAGTTTATTTTATCGAACATCGGGCAATACATAAATATTTGTTTTAAAAAAAAAGAAAAAAAGTACGGTATTTGTAACGTATCATTAAAAGACGTTACTCACCGACAGCAGAAATTTTTTAATTTGAATGGGGGGTTCTGTTGTAAGTTGTACGCCTATAGTATTTTTATTTTTAACTACGAGTAAGTAGTGCCTAGTGCTAGGTACCTGGACCTGCGTCAATTACTTACTAGTTAGATGTTTTATCTTTGGATTTTATGGATCATAAGGGTGGTGTTGGAATTGTTTATCGTATTTCATCTGTTTGTGAAATCACGTTTTCCTCTACTAACTTTTGTTTGAGTAAAGTTAATTTTCTCTGTATCGCTATAAGTAATGCTTTTTTTTTCTTCCTTTTTTTTTCAACGTATAGAAATAGAAATGACAGATTACGCTTAAGCTAAATACGAATAGCCAGGTATAATATACGAGTAGATGAGTTTGATGGGAAAATCCCGAGAAATTCGTGTTCAATACTTAGCATGCTTACATTAAATTGTTATCGATCTCAATATTTTTACTAATCCGTGGTACAGAAATATAAGTAAGTAGGTATTATTTTGAATTAATCTTTCAATCAAATAGGTACCTAAGTATTAAATTGAATTTTGAAAAAAAGTATTCGAGGACTAGGTGTGTAATCGTCATTTGCCTCTTTTTTATAATATTCAATTTACTTATTGGATAAAATTTTGATGAATTACGAATTTAATTGTTAATTATTTTTGTCAGCTTATGGAAGATGATCGATTAACTCGAGCATTCGACCTTGCACAATTGATTTTTATTCAACAACTTTCCAGTAATTTACATTTGAATCGAAATCCTTTTAATTCGTAAATTATGCAAACATATACACAATGGAAATACCTACCAATAAATTTCATACAAGCCGCAATTTATATTAAAATTTATTTTTACTATACGAAGAAATACTGATCAAAAAAATATTGTATTATTTTCAAACAGAAAGAAAATGTTCAGCAATGGAGCCTTTGTTACTATTTAATAACAGCAAATTACGTTTTTAAAATTCTTTGTGAAAAGCTGCAAGAATAGGAATATGGCGAAAGTTGAATTGAAAATTGATTTTTTTTATAGGTACTTCCTTATTCACTATACCTGCATGAATCGTGGTGCATACGAATTTTTTAATATAGGTAGATCCCCTATAGCTTTTTTATGTTTCGTTGAACGCGAAAAGGCACAGAATAATTTAATTTTTTCAATATCGAATGTTCAAGACAGATTCCTACGTGGTAATAAATGTATGAATGATCAGTCGTGTGCTGTTTCAGAAAATTCTATTAAGTTCGATTAGGTAAAGGATAGCACCTATTTCGAGTATTAGGAAATTGCAAACGAAAAATAATTTACTAATTAAATGCCCATAATCGATGTAAAGCTTCATAAGTTACATTATAAATCTTTTGCAGTCTCATGAATACCTATTAAAAATAGAATTCGCTCTCGATAAGGGTTCATTTTTGTTTTGACAAATTTTGGTTGAACTCCCCCCCCCCCCATCAAATCTTAATTCTTTGAGGTTTTTACAACATTGAAAAGGTTTCCAATTAAAACGAAAATTCAAAAAAAGAAGAATAAATTAAATATCTAATCAAGTTTACCCAGTAGGGCATTTTTTAATCCTCTAATTTCAAAAAAGGTAATTTGCCAATATTAATTGTTAATTTTATTAAAAATTTAATATCGCGATCGCCTTAAAACCTTACAAGGTCTGTAATAAGAATTCACCTACTCTTAAAATTAATTGTCTTTTTTAAAAATTATCTTCTAGTCTTTATCAACGGTGCATATATCTCAACGTATTAATTAAGTATCTTATTTTTCTCAAAAAAAATAATACGTAATTTAATTTGTTCTTGTTTCTTATTAAGTCAAGCTGCTTATTTAATTCATTACTATAAGACGATTTCGCAGAAAATTAATTAGTAAATAAATTGTTTTTAAAAAAAATTAAAAGAGATTTTGATAGATTGAAAAAAAAAATCGATATACTTAAAGAAAATGTGATACCCACGTTTGTTGAAATGACCTGTCCCTACTATAAGCACGTCGCATTTCAACCAGTCGATTAAATATAAAATTATTAAAAATATTTTCAAAAATGTGAAAGTGAAAAAGCAGATAGGAACTTTCCGTACCTAAAGAAAGTTTCACCGATATTAAAAAACTTTGGTATTAGGCAACTTGTCAAGTAGGTACTACCCGATACCTAGCAAATAAATTTTTCATAATAGAATAAATGCGGTGAGTGATAAAATGTGAAAAATGTCTTACCTTGTTAATCTCTAACTGAAAATCTCGTCCTACCGGCAAAACAATAAACACTGAGAACGATGTCGGTTCGGTTGGCTTTTTAAACCAGATATTTCACATAATGAACGCATTATCACCTGTAGTATAGGTATATGTCGCATTGTATACCACGTGCATACCTCGACGTCGATAACAATTCCAAGGAATTCCTCATACCCCTTCTCCTCCTACGCATGTCACCGTTCGCGGGCTCTTGGCGATTGCTAATATTCCTTAATTGCCTTAGGAATTACCTACAAGTACATCACCGTTATTCTCACTGTATAATTGAATGCGATTCATCCAGAAAGGATACAGCCATCGGGAGGTTTTTTTCTTCCCGTTGACATATCCGATCGTCTTCGTTCGTTGATACTTGGGAAGTTGAGATTGAAATTAAGTAATAGGCTGTGCGTGTTTTAGAAATTATATACTTACCTATCAACTTTTCATCCACGTTTTAAAAATGTTAGCGATGTTTGCATTTCAAACGAGCGACTTCACGACATAAATTAGCTAATTTTCATGATTAATGGAAATTTTTCCTCTTTTTGTTTCGATAAATTGAATTACCTACGCAGTAAAATCGTCCTATGTGTGCAATGAATAATAATTAAAAAAGTAATAACGTCTGCCTCTGTGTCGCTGCCGATTTGTATACCGATACTGGACGAGGTGCTATGGTTGGGTTGTTTTTAATGAAGTGAAATTATTTCTTCTGCCTTCATTTACAAGTAAACAATAAAAGTCAATAAGAACAACTTTTCGGAAAATTTTACTCATCACTGTCAGTACATTGTGACATTCTCTGAGAATTAGTAAATTTACGCTGCTTTATGGTCTTGCTATTGACATCTTTCCCTCGCCTCTCAACATCCTAACTTTTAAAAAGTACATGACAACAATAAATTTTTAATGTTTTTTTTTTTTTTTTTTATGTAGGTAAGTATTTTGAAATGGAAAAATTGTGTCTTTTGTGCAAAACAAAAACTAAGTAGGTATATAAATAAATTTAAATAAAATTAACTTTTTGATTCTAAAAATCTGTGGCATTCTTTGCTCACTAGGACATATCAGCCAATGTTTCAATACTTTATGACTTATATTTAGATCAAATCATTGAAATCTTTTTTTCCTAATTTCGAAATCGCGAAGGTAAAAAAGTTGGAATTGTTTTTTTTTTACAGGTAGTGATTTTATATAACAAGACGAACCTTCTATGGCACCAGGCTTCCAATTTCGCTCAATTTTTTTGATGGGTTCCTTGATAGAAGGTGTCTTAATATTTTTGTACACACAACTATATCGAGACACAACAGAGCTCTGCGAAATAAAATAGATTAAATTCAAGAATTTTGACCAAATTCAGCGGAGACTTTCATATTTAGTGGAAAGTTATTCAGAAAATTTTTTAGCTCCGGAGATATCCTTGAAGAGGAGAAATGGGTCCTCAAAAAGGGAGCATTTTCGAAAAAATCGTGGTTTTTTCGCTTTTTCATTTTTGAGAAAAGTGGCCCAGTCCCAAACGAAAACATTTGAGATTCTGCGACAATCTATACTACCATATTGCCGTCAAAAATTGGTTGAAAATTTTCAAATCGAATATTTTTGAGTAAATTTGTGTTTTGAAAATTTTTTTCTTCGCATATATTCCGCATTGCATAATGTACTCATGTCGAAATATTGAAAGATATCATTCCCGAAACTAACGAAATAGGTACATATTTTTAAAACGCAGTAGTGCCAATTTTTTGGCCATTATTGTCAATTTTAAAAAATCAAGAAAAATAGCTAAGAACTTATGGAATTTTTCGATTTTTTGAAATTGGCAATAATGACTAAAAAATTGGCACTACTGAGTTCCAAAAATATTTCCCCAGTTTCAGAAATTATAAGTTTCAAACTTTTGGCATAATTAACGGCAATAGCATAGATCAACGCAGAATCACAAATACTTCATTCAGGACTGGGCAATTTTTCCTGTAAACGGGTTGGGTAGCAACTAGCAACAGAAGCGAAAAAACCATAATTTTTTTTTTCAAAAATGCCCTCTCTTTGAGAACCTATTTCTTCCCTCAAAGAGCACTTCCGGAGCTTAAAATTTGGTCTGAGTAACTTTCAACTCGAAATGAAGGTGGGTGCTGAATTTGGTCAAAATCAGCTGATTTTTTTTGACGATCCATTCTAATGTAGGTATACCTTCCCTCTGCTTTCCAAAAGCGCAAACAATTTACGAAAAGCGCAAATAGTTGATAGCCATTTGCTCTTAATTATTGCTGACCAAGCGGGGAAAGGTGTAAAACCGCGTCCATAAAAAATACTGAAAAAATTCGCCGATGAATTCTGAAGACGATTGATTGAATAATCCAAACAATAATAATCGTGTACAGGTACTTGATTTTGCAAAATACAAGCAAATTACACGTTACCTAACACCCGGACTGTAATAATATGTAGGTACCAGGTATATGCACTATACGAATGAGTGTACCTATTTCATATCCAAGATTTCATTTCGATGAGCATAAAAATAGGTAACACCAACAATTTTATGCTCACTAAAATAACGTATTTCACATTAAATTTACTCAATCTTACATCACGATGATCCGAGTTTAAATACAAAATACTCGAGTAAAACAAAAATAACCCATCTTTGTTAACCTTTTTTGAAAAAATAGCCGCTCAAAGACGTTTCCTTTGAACTACCTAATTTCCGTTTATAATGTTAATGAATCACTCGGATTTGCTCTGCTTGGTCTATTAGCTTGAACTTGAACGTGGATTTAATCGTGATAATAATCCTAGTGACTCAATGCGCAGAATTTTCGCAGCAAAACCGGATTCTTATATGATAGACGTAACATAATATGTAATGTATATTATGTACGTGACTATTCGGTATGGGTATGGGTATGGGTTATTAGATATTCTATTCTATTTGTTCGTTAGCTCTGACATTGTTTCGATTTGTATTTTGCGGATGCAAAGGGTTTTTTTCCTCATGCAGTGAAATATAGTAGAGGTACCTACTACCTACCTACCTGCCTACTATCTCGAGGCGAATATCTATGCCTAATATGTTTATAACAATGAAAGTTTACCTGCTTGTTTTTTTGTTGCCAGAAAAGTCTCCTGAGATAACTTTTTGAGACGAAGATGGAACAAGAATTTTTTCCTATTCTTAATGATTATTGGGAGCGGGGGGGGGGTGGTCATTTTCATTCGTATAGTACAAATGTTGTGTCTAAATAATCCAAAACAAACGGTGAAAATTTTGCACTTTTGGATCAACAGTTGGAATTTGACTGTTGGCCTACCTATTCCAAAAATGGTGACGTGTTTTGTGATCCTTAGTTAAAGAAAAAATTGTATAGGAGAGCTTGAAAAAGCTCAATGTCATTTGTCAACGAACGATAGTCCTGAAGTGAAAACGTTGAGGTAAAATCTGCCATGAAAATTATTCTACTTGAAAAAATTTACTTTTTGAAAAAGAAATTACCATCCTTCATTACGATCTTTTCTTAAAAATTAGAGGAGTTCCAGGCCATTGAATTTTAAGTACCTAATGAAAAAATTCTTATTTTCCCTAAATGCTCAAAGTACTGGAATTCCAAACCAACTTTCATTTTTCTTTTTGAGACAATAAGCAAACATTTTTTTGAAATTGAAAAAATTTATGGTAATATTGTTAAAACAGGGCTCATATTCTTGAAACCACCCAGAAGATTATTTTGCTCGTCATGAAAGTTTATCTCAAAAACCATGGGTTCCAAAGTATGTATTGTTTTAAAATTTATTTTTCAATAGTTTTCAATTTTTTTTACGTAGTTACATAGGTACTATTTGTATTTGTCTTTCCTATTTTCCTGAGTTGCTTTGTTTAAAAGAGACTGATGATGTGAGTCATAAACTATCCGGCCGATCCGTTCGAGTTTCCGATGTACATATGTAGGTGGAGTGTCACATTGATTGGCAACGTACACTATACTTCCAGCCATTCCTCTTTCAAAGAGAGTTTTAATGTACTTATGGTAAAATGACTAGCTCTTTATGGGTATTTTTTGTGTCACTGATTTGAAGGGCATTTCCTAATGAAATAATGAATACACCTATCTAATACTATTGATCCAAATTGGCTCAAAAGAAATTCAAAATGTTCCTTTTGGAGCAATGCAAAATTGTATCATGTTGTAAACTTTTTCTCCCCTTCTGGAAACATTCCATCTCATCTAATGAAATATTTTTGAAATGACAGATAGGAATTTGTACAAACTTTTGGTCTCATGTTGTACTCTATGTGTCATACCTAGGCGCATAATGCGAGAATTTTTTGGAAAAAAATCACATTTTTCCATTTCAAAATTCAAATTTCAAAAAAAAAATCAGGTTTTATGATTGAAACATGGACAGTAAGATCACTTAGGTATTCGAATAAAAATACTGATTTTTTTTTTTAAGTCGTTCACTTTTGATTCTGTTTCAATCATTATGACGATTTCCGACTTCATTTTGAAAACAGCTTCTATTCAGAGACAAATCAATTGTAGGTATTATAAGGAAGTTTAACACAGCAATTTTTGCAAAACAATTTATTAAGTAAATTATAAATGTAGGTATAAAATTATTCATCCAAAAAAAATAACAGGCAGTAAGTGAAGAAATTACAAATGGCTACATTATCAAACTACTTAAGTAGATACCAAAAAACCAAAATTGGACGTTGAAAATTACTTTTGATCAATAAAAGCAAAAATGATGATAATGAGGTGGTCATCGCTATATAGTACTCAATAATTTATGTTACCTGATGATTACCCATGGCTGTTATAGGCATTCATAAAATTAGAACTACATTACATTTATTTTTTAGTATCGAGGTAAATTGTCGACAAATATAATGTAGCTATAGGTAATTGAAAAAAAAATGGAGAAAAATATCGTATGAAAGATATAGGTCACGTGTGTACAACTTCATAATTTGCATAAAAGTTGAAATATTTTATCAACCTTGATACTTTCTCTGATACAGCATGAAAAGAGTAGGTATTATAGGGTACACTCTCGACGAAGACTCGATGAAACAAGTCAACAATAAAATTTATTGTATCTTCGTACGTTCAAATTAAGTTCTGACTGGTTAAGTAACTGGAAGCTGTAAAAACAAGTCAAAATGAAATTTCGTCGTAGGTAATTACATTTTGAAAATATGTTAACAAATTTGAAGGTCTTATATTCTAGCCAACTCGGACATACGTATTTTCAAGGCGGTGAACGGTTTAAAATTATATTACAATTTGTTTATTATTTGTCCCCCTATGTCTATTTATATTGAATTGAGGTTTGCGGCAAACGCGACCATGCAATTAGTGTACCCTCTAACGACCATTTTTCGCAACTTGGGATATAATTACGACGATCGCGATCGTCTTCCGGGTACAAATGCGAGATAATTTGACGCGACAAGAATTCCAACTCTGTGAGATGGAAAGCGAAAATGTTTTAAGGGTAAGAACGAGTGGTGGTGAAACTTTTTTTTTTATCGTTGCTAATGAAAGCCTACCTGCCTGCGTCATACTAAACAGTTGTTCCTTTCTTCCTTCCTAACAGTCATTTCTTGCATGCACTTCCTTTCTACCATTGTATGTTTCAAACAAATTTCAATTTGTGTATAATTTTATTGTATGTTACGTCACATCAAGTATTGGGTTTTTAAAAATTATTATTAGTGAAATTGTTTTACCATTCTGGGTGACAGATAACATTTATTTACGTTAGGTAGGTAGGTAGGTACCTACCTTACGTATTACGTAACTTACATTATGTTTTCAAGCTCTCATTTCACGTGATTATGGTATTTAATTCCTTTTCAATAAACGAGAAGAAAAGCAATTTATTGTAGAATTTCTAAATATTATTAAATTTAATCTTATAAACGACTAAAATTAAAACTTGTCGCGTTTTTCCATAATAAAAAAAAAAGATACAGCGAGATTTTCTGATTAAAATGTCTTGAACGTTCTTGCCTTGTTCAATAACATTTTCTTTACAACCATACCTATTCCATTGTGCAAAATAGATACTAGGTAATCTCATTCCGAGCGAATAAAAATTTTGGATTTTTTTAAAATTATTTTTGTTGACGGATTTTTTCCTTTTAGCCCGTAGCGTGAAAAAAGGTAGACATTTACGGTGCATTCGCTCAGTTAAGCTTTACAGTAATATAGATGAATGAATTTCACATTTCTGTGATGAGTGTAGAGAGAGGTAGGTAAAGCAAAAAATTAGATCACCCGTTTCATAAAGAAATCAAGGCGTATATCAAAATTGGCTTTTGAATTTTAAATTAATTTAATTTGAAAGGTAAAAGGTGAAAAATTCAACCGTAATGCAGGTACCTACCTAGTAATTTGATGTTTAATTATTTCGAAAAAAGATTATCTCCATCTCCATTCATTCCGATTTTTTTCAACTAAATTTTTTCAATAAAAATTATCATTACGCTCTATTAACACTCCTATGAAAATGTATTTGGGTTGGGATTTGGAATACCTATGCAAAATCCATTTCATGGTCATAGATTTATTTTTCATCGATTTTGGGCATATTTAGTAGATGTAGATACGAGTCTGTAAAACATTATGGAAATTAGTCGTGAATAATGCCAACTTCCTCAAACCTTTAACCATTTCTGACCATTCTGAAGCTTCCAGCGCGATTTTCGATTTCTTCAGAATTTTAAAACTTCTCCAGAAGGCGTGAAAATCAATGTCGAGAATAAGCAACAACTCGATTTTTAGCTTAACAATTTGATTTCCAAGCCTTCTACAGAAATTATAAAATTTTGGAGTTTAAAATTACACTGGGACTTCTAGAATGGCCAAAGATAGTGAAATTCGATTCAAGGGAGTTGGTATTAGTTTTAGAACTAATTTCTAGCGGGTTCAACGTTCCTCCAAATTTCAAAGAGTTTAGTTGCAAATTACTAAAAAAAAAAAAAAAAAAAAAAAATTAAGAAGAAATCACTTTTTGAGCCGCTGTAAGTGGCGGATTTGGAATAATTTAGAGGTCTAGAAATGTCACCTAGAAGTTTTCAGAGCATAAGGACCAATTAGCCTCACGTAAGAAGAGTCCAGTATCCGCTTTTATTCTTAAAAAAGGCATGCGTACAAAGTGTACTTAACCTTATAAATTGTGGGAACCTATCAAATCGCGCACCTTCCTCGTCATCCGTTCGGTTGTTGGAAACGGAGCGATTTCATGGTCGCAGATAAAGTTGCCTATGTTTCAAGTTCGAGGCGTTCATAATAATCCGTCCAGAAAATATCAAGTAGGTATTTAACATTATGCAATATTGTACTCGTAGGTGCTGTATGTTCATCAATCACCACATATTTTTGCTTACTTAGTTAGTTCGTAAAATCAAAAATACCGCCACCACGTCGAGTAAAATGAACAGAAGCTGGATTAAGCAAGAATCAGGAGGATATTAAGCACATCCTTGATTTATACTACTTCGACCTACCTGGATTAGTAGTTTGCACGATCGCACGAAAACCTGACACACTATCTGATTCGTAATGTACCGTTCGTACCAAACCATCGGCTTGTAAGAAACTGTATCTTCCCTTCACGTAGTCTCCCAATCGGCTCTCCCATTTTTCGCTTATCACGCCAGAGATTGGATCTTCGACGGCGTATCTGTATTCGTAGAATAGCTGAAATATTTATTACTCTTGTATTGTCGCGAATGTGTTATGTATGTACCTAAGTAGTTATAGGTGCTTAAGCATACGACACAAATCGAGCGATTTGAAAAATAGCTAGTACATCGCGGTACGAACATATATTCATCAAGGGCGTTGCGAATTACCTGATTGTCTATTAACCTTTGATCGGATTGGTAAACATTCACGACGGCGGCTGAGAATACTCGATATTTTGAAAATGTTAGGAAGATGATCTAGAAAAAGCCAAGCAAAATATAGTTCAAGGATGGAATAGATCACCGAATAATTGTAAAGTTCATCGTCTAACTTCCACCTACAATATACACGACGTAGGTAAGTACTAAGTACACGTCAACGCCGAGTCTAATCAAAAATCATAAACATACTCTGGTGTACACTTACACGATAGTCGATAAGAATCTATTTCGTGTCGATAATCTCGCAACTGCGACAAATATTTTGCATATACCTATAAGGCGTGATTTAAGATACACATATATCGAGATCGACACCCTAAGAAGGTATAAGTTGAGTTTGCCAAACAAAGTAATCGAAAATTAAAATATAAATGCCCCGAAAAAATCGAAAATTATCTGCCCAATGTTCGAATATGCTGACGTCATTGTTCGCAAATATGTACTTTTGTCTCGCGAACAGTTGTTAAAATAATTAACCTTGTATGTTTTAGAAGTTAGTATAATTATAATGGCTATATTTTGCCATTAGGTGTAATAACCTGAATTGAGGGTATTAAATGAATAACAATTCGCTCGTCGGATAAATTCTGAAATTACCTAATTGTGATAAAAGATGATGGACTTCTTTTTCATTTCTAATCTTAGATACCTACCTAGGTAACTGTTTTGTCTGCCTTGGTAAAATCATTCGTGGGTTTTATTCGAATATTTTAATTTGTGATTCGATCAGTCATTGATAATATTTATGTGCAGAATTTACGTGCGAAACACGAATTTCATTGAGTTTTTTGCTTACTATTCGAAAATTTGAAAAATAAATGAATTGTTTAAAAATCAGTAAAAGAAGGAAGTTTTGTGATTTTTTGAGGATGTGAGGAGAACCACAAAATATTTCGCAGAAAAATTTCAGCTACTGAATTAAAAGTTTCGAGGGCAAGAAATTTTTTCAAGTTCTCAAAATAAATAAAGAATTTTCAAATTAATTTTGCAATCTACAAAAAAAAAAACTTTGTTAAGTAGAAGTACGTAGCTGAATGTTCGGCGGGGTTGTAAGCAAATATTTTTTATTATTCCTTGAAACTTTTTTAATTTTTCTAAATTGTTTAGAAGCTGAATTTTGACACGAGTGATCAGAAAGAATTTTTTAGGTTCATTGTTTTTAGTGCAAAAAATTGTGACTAAGCTACTGAATTGAAAGTTTCGAGGGCAAGAAATTTTTTCAAGTTCTCAAAAATAAATAAAGAATTTTCAAAATTAATTTTGCAATCTACAAAAAAAAAAACTTGATTAGATAGAAGTAGCTGAAATTTCGACGGGTTTGTAGGCAAATATTTTTCATTATTCCTTGAAACTTTTTCAATTTTTCTAAATCGTTTAGAAGCTTAATTTTGACACGAGTGATCAGAAAGAATTTTTTAGGTTCATTGTTTTTAGTGCAAAAAATTGTGACTAATAACGTTGTACTCTGTCTCTATTTTCGTAATTTAAAAAAAAAATTATGTCTTCCAAAATATTTGTTGATTTTGACATTTGAAAAAAAATAGCTCCAACCTATGCTCCAGATGTACGATTTGCGAAGTTGCAAACGTTCAATTTAATTTTGTCACATTAAAAAAAAAAAAATCACAAAACATTATTTAGCTTACATTTTTTCAACTTGAGTGCTGATCTGCTGAATTCTAAGTCAATCATTATCTGTGTTAAGTTCAAGAATTTTAAAGATTGTAATTTTCTACATTAGATGAAAAAACTTTTAATTTTCAACTAAAATCACAATTTTTTTCTCAAATTGTGATATAAATTGGGAATTAATTTTGAATCACGCAATGCATGTACATAAGTTATCATTCATGATTTATTAATTTTGACTTTTTTTGTTCTCTTGATAGAAAACCGCTTATGCGCTCAAAAATCATCATATTCATCAGTAGTACTAAACGAGAAATAGCCTAAAAACCAAAATCCTAGTAAAACGTACCTATACTTAATACGCAATTTAGCAATGTATATTTTTTTTAATAATTCTCGAAATATGGTAAAAATCTGGAGAATTTACCCTCCCCCTTCCTCCTCCCACGTAGTCTTATCTGCTTATATTTATTTCAAGAATTATTCCAACCTAACAAGGGAACCTCTTGAGGAGTCACACGCCGATTTGAACGGGACTGCGATTTTTGGAAAGAGCATAGTCTAAAACTCTCAAAACCAAATTTTCAGCTGCCCAAGTCCATTTTTCGATTTTTGGCGAATTTTTGAATATTCAAAATTGACTGTTTTTGGCGATTCATGTTCTTTTTAAAAAAAAAGTACGTACTTGATCAGTAAAAATGATCAAATTAAGTCCCAAAACTAATATTAATTATCCAAATCCAAATTTCACCATTTACAGCCATTCTGGAGCCTCCAGCGCGGTTTTTTAATTTCTCCAGAATTTTGAATTTGCTTGAGCCGATTTTGAGAGTAACACCTCAAGAATGGTTTTTTGACCAGTTTTTTTCAAAATTAAAAAATCCAAAAAATCAAAAGTTTCCCGTTTGTGTGGAAATTTTTGAAATTCACGCGAATCGCTGTATTTCTTCAAGAACTAACCCCCGGAGCGCAAATTCTACCATTTCCAGCCGTTTTGGAGTGAGAGTGACACCTCAAAAAACCACTCTTGAGGTGTCACTCTCAAAATCGGCTCAAATGTGGATCATCTCGTTAAACAGGTCAAGTGTAATATACAACTCGATGTTTAGCTGCCCAACTTCATATTCACGCCTTGTGGAGCAAATTCAAAATTCTGGAGAAATTGAAAATCGCGTTGGAGGCTCCAGAATGGCTGGAAATTGTAAAATTTTGATTTGAGTGTTAGTTACGGACAAAATACAGCGATTCGCGCGAATTTCAAAAATTTCCTCACAAACGGTTGTCTTTTGATTTTTTGAATTTTTTAATTTTAAAAAAAGCTGGTCAAAAAGCCACTTTTGAGGTGTCACTCTCAAAATCGGTTCAAATGCGGATAAACTCGTTAAACAGGTCGAGTGTAATATACAGGGCTCGGATTTTTATGCTAGAGCATATTTCTTGTATGCATTGAGGATAGGGAATTTTTCAATTATCTCCACGATTCGTGAAATTTCAAGTAAAATGAGCCTAATTCGTTAGAGCATATTTTGGCATATTTCAGCATAAAAGCATATAAAAGCATATTTTGGCATTTTTTAGGGAATATTTTACGTTTTTAGAGCATATTTTACGTTTTTAGCGGATTTTAGGGAATATTTTGCTCAATTAGAAAATTTGCATCGAATTAGTATTTGGCTATTTTTAATTTTTTCCCTGTAAAATTTGTGAAACTGGCAATATTTTTTTTGTTCATTTTTTTTGTTTTTTATTCCTTTAATAATGGAATTAGAATTACCTCTTCGTGATTTTAAAATGCTCTGTTTTTCATTTTTGCTCGTGAAATTCTTGGTATTACACAACAATATTAGTAAAATCGTATAGGAATTGATTTTTCCTGTAAAACAATGCCCATATCGTTAGGGAATATTTTTACTTTTTAGAGCATATTTTGGCATTTTTTAGGGAATATTTAAGCGCATATTTTAGGTTTTTTAGGGAAAGAATATCCGAGCCCTGGTAATATACAACTCGATTTTTAGCCGCCCAGCTTCATATTCGCGCCTTCTGGAGCAAATTCAAAATTCTGGAGAAATTGAAAAATCGCGCTGAAGGCTCCAGAATGGCTGGAAATGGTGAAATTAGGATTTCGGTAATTAATATTAGTTTTGGGACTTATTTTGACCATTTTTACTAATCAAGTACGTACTTTAAAAATGAAAAAAAACACGAATCGCCAAAAACAGTCAATTTTGAATTTTCAAAAATTCGCTAAAAATCGAAAAATGAATTTGGGCAGCTAAAAATTTGGTTTTGGGGGTTTTAGACTATGCTCTTTTCAAAAATCGCGGTCCCGTTTAAATCAGAGTGTGACACCTCAAGAGGTTCCCTTGTAAGTATCATTTTCTCAACAGGTTCGTAAAATTCATTTTCATTGCAAAAAAAAACATTCTCGCATTAAGATGAATTTGGGAAAAAAGGTCCAATTTCTTTTTTCTACTCGCTATAGACAGTCCAGTTAGTTAGTTTTTTTCTAAACATAAATTTTTCAGAATTTGCTAGTCTTGATAATTCATCGAGTGAGTTTCTCGGTACACGCCACCCACCTATCCGGGAATAGCCTAATTGCTTTTCGTCCTGTTTCTATCCAATCTCAATCGGTTATTTTTCAAAGTGACTAATTTTAGCACGTTCGGAAATTTTTCGCTTGAGAAAAGTGGTTTTAATTTATTCAAAAACTGCGAAATAAAAAAATTTTCTTTGATGTTGGCATTTTTTTGTAACGTTCCTAATTCGAAAATCGTATAGTACGTAGACCTACCTAAGTATTGCTAAAATAAGTCTACTTTGAAGGTGAGCTCGAAAAAATAAAAAGCACCTATATATCAGGTAAACAAAATTATGGATTTAGTTAGTACGTATATAGAATGACGCGTTCAATCGAAGCAAATAAATGAATTTTGATACGATTTCCTGAACGGAAAAAAGTGATTGCGAATAAGATGCTTTCAAAAGATTTTGCGCGGGTGAATTCTACTGCGATTGACACGCATTTTCGACGAAAAGTAAAGTAGGTATAGGTAGTAGGTACCTAACGTAAGCTGTTAAAGTGAATACAGATACGTGTGAGTACGGGCTTATTGCACGAATATAAGTAAGTATAGGTAGATGAAAATAAATAGACGTAAGATGCATAATAATACGTACCTACATTTTCCACATACTCGTATTATTGTATCAACAAACTTAAGTATAGGGGTTAAAAACTATAAGCGTAGAAAATATGATCGATGTCTTTAGAGTTGAAAAAAGAAAAGAAAACTTCGACATAATTGTGGTTTTAAAATATTAACAGCGTATAATATTTCACCTTGCTTGAGTAACATTCTCGACAAAACTTTACTGTGATAATAGCAGTATTGAAAGTTTAGGAAAAGGAAACATAGACTGTATACTGTAATGTAGAGCAAATCCATTTAATTAAACAATTTCGGTTCTTCTAATTCTGAGGTTATGCTATTAACCCGTTTGTTCTGACGAAACATAGGGTAAACGTGAAATTCCTCCT
This sequence comes from Planococcus citri, assembly GCF_950023065.1. NCBI lineage: Eukaryota > Metazoa > Arthropoda > Insecta > Hemiptera > Pseudococcidae > Planococcus > Planococcus citri. Next base: position 46,862,835 of record NC_088679.1, read on the forward strand.
TAAGCAAGCTGAAATTTACTAAAACTCAAAGTGAAATAACACACGTACGCCTATTTTGTAAATTTTAACATTCTCCGATAATGTTAATTAAAGCGCAGTTTCTCCTTCACTAATCCCATTTTCTGATGTTTCATTTACAACGATGAAGAACGTAGCTAGATAGGTATATCTTATTCAAAATACATACAACATTCTCAAGTCATGGAAATTACTTATTATATGTGTAGGTACGTCTTCTTAATTCAACAAATTGAATAAGAATGTTATTTAAACTTTTAAACGTAACGTGTCGAATAGCTTTGGGTATAACGTTTCAACGAAACAATTATTGTATCTTGTATATTTCAAAATAGTACGATAGGTTTAGCTGGCTAATTTTCTTCGTGACTGTACCAATTTTGATTCGTAAACCTACCTAGTCTATAAAAATACTTTGGTAGGTACCTGTTGGCTGAGGGTAACATTGAAATAAAATCTCAACGCGACCTTCAGGTATACATACCCTTCTCAATCACACAAAAAAAATTATTATCTCATTAACTCGGGTACGTAGTACATACGTATAGGTACCATATTCCTGGTTGTCAAATTAGTACAATCTTGTACCTATCCACTATTCGAGAACAACAAATTTTATAGGTCTAAGAATCGATTATAATGATCATGTGCGAAAAAAAGTACAGTCACGATTACAAAGAAGAAAAAATTCAACAATAAAATTAAGGATGATATAAACGTAAAGTATCTATCGTGTGTGAAATTATGTCGTTTAATTAAAATTAATTATTATATAATCGCATACCCCGTGAGAATGATTAGGAATATAATACCGAATGAAAAAAATCTTGTAACACTCACCAAGTAAACATAATAATGTTTATAATTGAGCATAATTCCGGTTCGACGAAACTAACTTTATTAAACAAAACGCGAATTATGGTGCATTGTCCGAATGTTTATATTTAGGTATTGAAATTTTTTTGCTTTCCAAGACGCGATCATGAAACAAGGATTGGAATGAGTACCGCAGAGATGGTACATAGTCGGCGTGCTCGTCTACACCACTCACGTCCGAAACATAATTTAAAGTAGTTACTGTTACTGAATGTGAAACTTGCGAAGGTATACCGGCATTTTTACCATGTTCTTTACGCGTCTACATATTTAGCATAATTGCCAATACAAAGTCAATGGAAACAGGTAGATAAAAATGTACCTATTTGGCCAAGTTTGCGTGCACTCGTATTTTGGGATAGCTTCGATAAATTAGATACCTATGTAGGTACCTACTAAGTACTTATTCCTGGAGGGAAAAATGCCATGGTTGGCGAATTTTTTCGTTTTCGAGGAGAACTTGAAACGTTATACAAAGTAGAGAAGTAATTGACGGGTTAATGTGGCCTTTACGCGATACAATATGGCGTAGTTGTAGGTACCAGCTTGTGAGAACCAAGTTGATAATTTCGTTAAAAGTTTACAATTATGAAACTTGCGGTTTAGCTATACCTACGATACGATCATTATTACGAGTAGGTATCATCACTTTCTCAGAATATTCCATTTTAATGTAGGTATGGTACGTTAGATCGAAAGTTTTTTCAATTTTTGAGCTTGAATGGCTCGCGAATGGGATTTTTGCGTGTTCGATTGAGTGAACTAGAAAACTGAACATTGATATAGAAATCTATATCAATTTTATTCTTGGCCTGATTTTTGAACGTCTGTGTGTGTGATCGAAATAAGTATGATTACAAAGTTATGGTCAAAATTATGATCAATTTATGTGGGGAAACTTGTGAAAAAAGGTAGTTTTTTTTCATTTTTGAAGATCTTCAACCCACATAAAAAATTCTGAAAAATACTTGATAATATGTCGTACATCTGGATGAGATACATGAGCACTTTTGAAAGATGTGACCAAAAGCGCCTCAAAAATTACGTTCATAAACTGAAAATGCGCGTTTTGTTCAGAAAGATATGCTTGAAAAAATTTCAAAAAATTCCCATAAAGAACCCTTGGTAGGTAGGTAGTCTTTAATATTTAAGTCTACAAGTTTCAAAAAAAATCGGTTAAAAACTGTCAAAGTTGAAAATTTTAAACTGAAATTGCAATTTCACCCCTTTTGAAGGAGTTAGAGGTGATTTGGCGTTCTAAAATGTTCATCACAAGACTGTAAGAAACAACTTCCGCTGATTCAGTTTCAAATCCGAGGATGAGACCAAATCGTCTATTTTAAATTGTCAATATTTTATACTTAAATCTAGTAAAGGGTGATTTTTACTGGCGTGCCAAGTTTGTATGTGCCATTACTGCAGAGGCGTCGCTTAAGGGGGGATGGGGGGGGGGTCACAATCCCAGCCGAATTTCATTCGGCAATTATTTGGAAATTCGGCTAAATTTCAGATAAGAGCCTGTGATACCAAAAAATAAACTCCTCAAAAAACAGTTGTTTTCATTCCTCACCAAAATACAAATTTTTAAGAGCTTGCGCCCTTGCCTGGGCTTGTTCTAATTTCTTTAGGTATCAAAATCAATTTCCTTCAAAAAAAAAACATCATATTCAAATTCTAACATTAAAAGCCAAAAAATAAACTCTTCGTCTTCACAATAAAAAAAAACATCGTTTTTGCGCTTCTCGAAGTACAAATTTTCCAAATTCTTTGCGTCGCTTCGCTCAAGCCGGATCTCTTTTCAAAAGTAAAAATAAAGTCCTCGCATTAAAAAAACTCTCGTTTTTAGGCATCTCAAAATAACAATTTGCAAAAGCTCTCGCCCTCGCTTCGCTCGGGCAAATGGTTTCTTGTTTTGAAATAAACAAATTTCGCATGATATGAGGCCTCTAAACCCAAAAAAATTAATAAAAATTTTCATTAGTCATATGAATGTTATATCAATTAGTGAAATTGATATTTTTCTTTTACATCAAAGGACAAATTTTCAGTCCACGCCACCTTCCTCTCAATTCTCAAAAACCTAAAAATAGCTTCTGCTTTAGGAATGGGGCCCAGCATGATATTCGCCCCGGCACTCGGCATTTTCGTACCCATTATACCCCCCCCCTCCCCAGAAAATTTGGAGCGCGACGCCTCTGCATTAAGTACTGACCCCCTGGTGAGCTTACTTATCTTGTGCCGAGTTTGTATATGCCCAATTTTCTATACCTCGCCGTTCCTGATCTACTGATTTTGACATTCAATACAAATTTTAGTCCTCTAAATCATAGCACTTTTATGAGGAGTGGATCACAAAAATTACAATTTCCTAATTTTTATCATATTCAAACCCTTTATTTTACTTATACCCCAAAATTGAGTCAAGATTTTTTCAGTTAGGTAAATACATAGGTAATACTTACAGAGTTTGATGAAATTCTTCAAAAAATTTCAAAAAATCTCGTATAGGTCTATTGATCTTAAACAAATAATTTTTGTACCGAACAAAAAGGAATCCGAAGAGGACCTCAAAAATTATACTCCACCAAATATTTTTTAATTTTTGGCAAATTTTTAAAAATACAAATTTGGGCTAAAAATGGGGGGAAAATCAAAATTTTGCCAAATTGACCAAGAAAGCTGGAACTTGATTCGTACCTATTTTCGATCTTCTAAGGTGAGCGATAGTTTCAATCCGTTTTGAAGCCTCCAAGGAATTTGGAATTTTCCACTTCTCATTTTCAAAATCTTTTTGTTCCGATTCAAATCCAAAATTGTACCCACTGTACTGATTATTTCTGAAAAAACAAAAAAAAAATTTTTTTAAATAATAATAAAATCATTATTTGCGAGAGCGGAAACAAAAAAAGCTGAAATTTGGTTTGTACTTACCTTATTTTTGACTTCGTTTCAAACTGTCTTGGAGCCTGCCCCGTATTTTGATTTTTTTAAAAAATAAAATAATATTCACTAGAGAAAATTTTGGATTTAATCTGGCACAAAAAGATTTCGAAAATATGTAGGTACCCAAATTGATCAGAAGGGTCACCGAGATGGAAAATTTGAGTTTATATGTACCTGCTAGAGGCTCCAAAATGATTCGAAACTAGGTACATCTCCGCCTCTCCGGTCGGCGGAAGAGGTCGAAAATAGGATACAAATCAAATTTCATCGGTTTATGCCGATTAGATCAAATTTTGATTTTTTTTTCATAACAAAAGAATAAATTGCAAGTTTTAAAAATTCGCTAAAAATCGAAAAATGAATTTCAAAATTTTAAATTATGATGGGTATTGGTCTTGAAATCATTTCCTATACCTACATTCAATGTGTAAATGTCTAAACTTTTTTAATCTGTATGTAGCGAGTAGTGTTCTTAACCTGTTTAATTTTGTTTCCAAGTTTTAATAACTTACTCTATAAAAATTTGGAACCACGGTTCTTTTAAAAAGTTGACATTATTCAGTTTTGTAGCTATTTCATCTTTCACTGTTTTTCCATCTTCTAATTCATGGGTGAAGAAAATTGCATTTCTGAAATTTTCTTTGGATTCATTTCAACATCACAGCATTTTACTTTAAAGTAGTCGTACCTACGCTATAGTTTAATATTTCACGTACTTACCTAATTAAAAAAGTATTTAACGACAACCTGATCAGATGACAAATTCAATAAATTCGAATAATAAAAATTAAATTAAATTAAGCCTACCTACTCTTTTAATAATAATGGAATTTAAATTTTGAGTAAAAAAATGACAATAGTTTTCAATTTAAAAATTCCTCGTATTTTAAATACATAGGTACGAGTACATTTAGAATGATTACGATAAAATCAGTAATACTCGATTTTACGTATAAGTAGGTATTATCTACAAATCATACTACCGCAATATAATCAGATCTAATTGCCTTTTTTGAAGAACAATTTAGTAAGCACACTCAATAACCTTTATAAAATGATAATTTGTCAGACGCGCGTTGGTAACATGAATTGAAAATTACATGCTTACGTACATCGTATTACACCTTGTTATTACCATTTATGGAATTATTCCATCAACGATATCGTAATAGTTGCCTATTCATCGCGCTCGCAATACTTTTTTGGTCACGAGTATGCAGCCGAAATATCATGCGTAGCATAAGAGTTGCCTATCGACATAGCCGTTGATAATTAAGTAGGTACCTACGGTGAATTGTAATCCACGTCCTACAGAATTCATACTCGAGGTACAATATATTTTCAATTTTCGAATATCATTTCACGTCTGAATTACTTACAGTTTGTGCTTTTACAAGAGGCGATTTACTCGATTTATTTCACTACATAGGTATACCTATACTTAGTCTATGAAATACTATTGGTGTGGTTTTCCATTACTCGATACTTGAGCAAAATTTTTTATACAGTAATGAAATTTACCTTAAATATTCATTCGGATACCTACAATGTTCTTGAAGGGCTTAAAAGTAGGTACCTATACTTGAATTTGCACAAGTTTTCGATTTTTTACTCGAATAAATTATAATCTCTCAGACGAACTGTTTTCTCTTTGATTGCCTGTATTTTGTACATATTAGTATATTCTACGCTTTGCAATGAAACTACGAACAAAAGATCTTACGTTAGTTTTACTCGTATTTACTTCATAGAATAAGGTCATCGATATCTTCTTGCTTTTCATCTTATTGGGTACATACCTTTTCAGTCTACTTGAATGGAAATTAAAATAAATACAAAATGTTTAGGAATGCTCACGTAAGATTATTTTGTTTTTCAAATAATTTGCTTATCCGAATCAGTATTTCGTACTTTTCCATTCCATTTATTCGACACGTTGAAAATGAGTACCTACCTAACTCATTTAATTATCGAACAAAAATATTTTGATGCAATCAATTTCAATAAATGTTTCTCGAAATGAAGTAGGTAGGTACATAGCTACATGTATAGTATATGCAAGTAGGAGTAGGATAATTATTAGCACTGAGATGGAAATTGTAATACGTTCCTCGTATTTTATTTTGGTAAAAAAAAAAAAAAACGAACCAGTAGAATAGCGATAAGTAAGATTTATTTTCATATGAAAAATCCTATTCAAAATGACTTTTTCTTCACAATTTGAATACGCTTTATTCATTATTCTTTTTTTTTATAAATACATAAATTTAAAAATACTATGTTGCAATTATCATAATATTTTTCAAAAATGCAGAGCCAATAGGCAAAGGTAATAGGTACTAAATGGGTACCTTCAATAATGATAGGTATGATAAAGGTACTTGTTACACGTGTGTGTATGCTCTGTCAACCATGATAAGCTTAAAATACACTGCGTGTGACAGTTATGGTCAATGGTCAGCCTTCTGAATAACAAGTGTATAAAAAATGATATAAAAAATATAGCTGAAAAAATACAAGTAATTGAGACATTATAATACCTGACGACATTCTCATAATATTTTTATGAATTGACATGACCATACATATTAAAATCGAACAAAAAAATTCTATACACAGGCTACGTACAACATTACAAAAGAAAAAAAACGCTTCAGGAAAAAACTTACGACATTAATTATTAAATATTACAGACTTTAAACAGGTATATCTACTTTAGAAAAATAATAAAGAAATATACACATACATAAAATATTTAAATTTAAAATAAATACTACGTATCACGCATTCATTGATACTCGAGAGCAAAAATTTTATGCTGACTTATTTGATTGTTGATTTATATAATGATGAATGTACTTCTTTTGTAAATTTGCTGGATAATCTTGGTACTTTTGCAATAATTTCGATAAAATTTTATCGTTCTTATCGTATTTGCTTTTGAAAGCTTGATATCTTTCCGGCTTCGGTACAGGTATTTGCATTGGCACCTGTAAAATCAACATTTTATGCGAGTTAAAAAAAAATTGTAATAAAAATCACATGCGCAAACTAAATGGAAAATTTTTTACCAAACACACATAGAATGGGCTTTTAATAAATGCCTGTACGGGCATAGCCGACAAAAACGTTCAAAAATTATGTATTCTTAAAGAAGAAAGCTAAAATGTACAAATTTTCAATGAAGCGTCAATAAAACGTCATGTTTTCCCGTTACAGCTATCCGAACTACATCGCGATAGGGTAAACGTTTCCATTTCTTTCATTTTTTTACAACACTTATTGAATAATAATCTTTTGAAATGGCATTTAATCAAAAATTCAACACTATTCGCTCTGCCTATCAAATTTTTTTATTGCGTTATAACGAATGTAGCAATAAACCTGGTAAAGATATTCAATTTATTACTCGCAGAAAAAGATACCTATGTATATCTTGAAACAAAAGATTTCATTTACAAAAGTGTATTTCACGAATTCACGACACAGAAATAAACCTAGTGCGAGTAAAAATATCACTGTGATGATGAAGCATTTTTTTTTTTTTTTTTTTTTTTAGGTAACGTATGTTGAAAAAATAACTGTAGACGTTCAAATTGTAGTTCACTGAAACGATTATGTTGAAAAGGAATTGAAAGAGAGAATGAAATTGACATTCTTGATGCAACTTTTTTTGTGTCATGAAATTTTGCAACTGAAAAACGGTCATTAATTTTACGAATTTTACAAGTGAAGTACTCCTACTATATCTACTGTTTGGGATTCATTCCTTTCTAACCTGAAAAGAATTGTCCCTTTAATTTGGCTTACAGGTAACATCTTCATTCATGTATACCTAAGAAGCTCCACATTTGAAAAATGTCTGATTAAGTGATTATGAAACAAATCTTTCCTATAAATCCAACGAAGACCTGTGTCAAAACTAGGGTGTTTTCTATGGTACTTTGAATATTTACGAAAAATCAAGGAAGTACATGAATACGTATTTTCATGCTCATTACCAGTTACCACTAGTTGATGATCTGTCAAGTTGAGACTCGGAGTACAACGTAATTAATTAATTTCGTAAAATAACAGTGCCACCGAGAGCTAAAATGTGAGCAGGAGCAAAAAAATTAGAGCCTTCTCACAGTTTTTCATACTCCCTTCCTTCTCTAAAGCAAGTTTGTTTTTTTTTTCGAAAAATGAGGTCGAAAATGACTTACTTAATGAGTTATTTACAAAACTGAATTTTTCCACAAGCTTTCCCCAGTGAAGAAGCCCTCCTTCCTCGCCAAAAATTTATACCTAATATCGTTTTCAAAAAGCAAAAAAACACACACACACCACAGAGTTAATGGAGAAAAAAGTTTATTCCGAAAAAATTTTTTTGAAAAGAAGTTTTTACAAATGAGAAATTGTTATTTTTGAAAGCGTCAAGAAAAAATTTTGTTTTGCGACCAATAATTCTTGGAGACAGATTTTTTCTCTTGTAGAGGAATTTTTTTTCGAGAAAACTTTTCACAGGCGACTTTTTTAAAAGCAAAGTTTTTAGTAGCTTTTGTTCCATGAAGTTTCCATTTATTCCTTCAAAAAATTAAGATTTCAGTTTATCTTCAAAAATTAGGATTGTGTGCATTTTTTGCTCAAAAATGAAATTTTAATATTTGTTTAATTAAAAATAAAGGCATGCATTCTCTTTTCAAAATGAAATTTGCATTTTCTCTCCAAAAATGAATTTAGTACTCTCTTCAAAACGAAATGAAGTTCTCATCTCCTGTTTAAAAGTGAATATTTTCTCTTCTAAAAATAATGTTCACAATTTTTTTTTCAAACGTGCACTCTCTGGAAAACGCGGCCCGGGTTCGGGGAAAATCGCCCCACTTGCCCACTTCCCTTATCCGTGGCACTGTAAAACAACAAAAATCATGAAGTACGTAATAATAAAAGAAAAAAGTGGTGAAGAAATTTCAGAGTAGGTAGAGAGAGAGACCGGCCTGTGAAACAGGCTCTGTGGCTTTTAGAGTCTTTGAAGAGACCTCTCAGAGCCTTTTGAGAAAAAAGATCCCAGTAGCAAAAAATGGGAGTACTTCACTTCGATCAAGAATCGAGGAGCCGGGGGTGGGGGATCTGTTTTTGGAAAAGCGTACCCATCACAATAATTTCGACTTTATTTTTCGATCTGACATGGTCATATGTGTTTTAGAACGCATGGTGTTATTTTTTGTACTTAATCCAGCAAAGAAAAATGTTTGCCATAGCATAACAGCATGTGCTCTATGAGCATTTGAGTACCTTTAGAAGGCGCTTTTTATTCAAGTGTTCACATTTCACTCCAAGTTGTAGTTTTTTCAGGATGATTACTTAGGGTCATTCCACGTCAATTGGACCAAGAAGTGGTACGGGTTCGGCGATTTTTTTGAAATTTTTCCTGTGGAAAGACCTTCGAAAAAGATTCAAAAATGAACGATTTTTTATTTTTTTGTTGTGAGTGTAATTTTCATCAACTTTATCATGAAATACGTCAGAAAGAGGTCAAAATAAGACAACTGAATAAATTTAAACTTTTTTTGATGGTTGAAATTGAAAATTGAATTTTTTCGAATTTTGATTTTTTTGCGAGGAGTTAATTTTTCCGAGTGAAAGAGTTTTTTCAACTTTTTCAACAGATACGTAAAAATAGGGGTCATATGGGTCAACTTCACCTATCAAAACTTTTTTTCATGTTTTAAATCAAGAAATCGCATTTTTTCGCAAATTTTAAATTTTTTCAAAACCAACTTTACAACATGTTACCATCCCAATTTTTTAACATGTTGTTCAGCATGAAACGTTTTCCATAATATATTTTTTTCAAAATTTTTGAGAGTCGGAACGATATGAAAACTACGTTTCGAAACTTTTTGAGCTAATTTTTTTTACGAAAAAAAGTGACAACACTGATTTTTATGATATCACCAAAAAGCCTTTCAAAACCCCTAACTATGGGAAAATGTTCCATTTTGGTAGGTATCGCGGTTATCGAGTAACCTTCTGCTAAAATGGATGATATTTTAGGTTCACTGAAAACTTTGACACCCCCTGGCTGCCTTTAAAAATGAGCTAGAGGGCTACGATTTGCGCCATTGGTCGTCCCTTCGGAAGGTCTTTCCACAGGAAAAATTTCAAAAAAGTCGCCGAACCCCCTACCACTTCTTGGTCCAATTGACGTGGAATGACCCCTTAGTTAAATGGTTCGATGAAGTAGCTTCTTGGGCGGTGTGGGATAATAGGGCGAGTTTTGAAGAAGGTCCAAATCCCATTATCGTATGTTTGAATAAAGATAAATAAGTAGCCTAAGCCTAAGCCTAAAATAGGTAAGCGGAGAAATTTAGAAAAATGCAACTTGCATTCACTTTTTATCTTATAAAATACGAGTGAAACTCGCAAGTTTTTCTTTCTCTCTTTAAATTGGTTTCTTTCTTCTAAAAACCATATATACTCGTACTTACATAAACTATCGCATGTGGCGATAAATATTGAATGTAATTAAACGTTACAGGAACATAGGATGGATCCAATGGCGGTGGTTCCGGATTATCTTGCGTATACTCGTGTACTGGCGCTGGTGATCTGCGATTTGATGGCACTACGTATGCTGGCCGAGGAGATGGTTCGGCTGGCTCTATTGGCGTTAATTTTCCCGTCGGGACCATTATACCATATGTTACTGGTAATAACACGCATATACACTGTAACATAGACAAACAAATAGCATATAGATACAGATAGGTATACGATCATTAATCGCAATTCCGCGTACCATTGATTGTTGCGCATTCATCGTGTGTCCGCGTCGATATATCTAATCAACGGGTTTGATTTTCAAACAACGATGAATTACACGTAATTTCAAACCTATCTAATTTCTTATTTTGAAATTACCAGCTTATACGTATGTTATTCTCTAATTAGTTATCATTACGAAAATCGTTGCAAGGCATATATAGGTAGATGGAATAAAAGTGCAATGCTCGATGGTATGTACCTGCAGCTAGGGACTAGGTTGTAGGTGGTAAAGGTACGTATATTACGAGTACCTACCTACAAATGATGAAGTTGAGCTCAGAAACACGAATTATTAAATAGAAGGAAAAAAATGTAGGTACCTAACCTTTTCTCTTCATTGAATCCCATACGAGTGTACGACCACACAACGTATGCAGCGAACCTTGCAACTCATCATTAATTTTGTAACAACCTTAAACACCTATTAATCAGCAGCCTATACATGTATAACGATAACTTACTAATTTATACAAAAATTCAATTATATAGGTTAGACAGGCAGATAGTATACGTGCTCGACGCAGCGCATCTCCCCAACCAGTTAGGGTATACATTTTTTTGCATATAAAAATCCTCGTTTCGGACGAATAGCGTGATAATTCCCATCGTATAGCCATCATAAGGTATATGTGCAGATATCAATGACATGTTTACACTTTAAGCGTTATTATGCATTAATTAATAACGCAACTACGCCGAAAATTATTAATATTTTTGCGTTAAAAACTGTTCTTAACGTACTAACGACCACTGAGACATACGATAATCAGACGGATAATTATACCGGTGTAATTACTTTGAAGACCTTTGGATATAACAACTGGTTATGTAACATACGTACGTATATCATCTCTACGCGTTCTCGTAGTAATCACGGTGAAGAGGCAAACGGAGGGGACTTTGAAATTTTAACGTATTTGTGTCAAGTTCGTTTCACTTCCTTTTCACGATGCGATGCGTTTTATGCAACTTTGTGTACACGAAAATATCATTTAACTGACATTACCGTTTGTTAAAAAGATAACTGCCCTATCCGCGCATTAATTTACATTTTTTTCCTAATGCTTGCATATAAGTAGGTATACTGGCTATGTGTACCTAAACCTATGTAGGTACGTTTGAAATCGTATTCAACTTGCAGTGAAAAATTATTCAATAAGATTTTGCACGCCGCGCTGCGGAACCTAATCGGTGAGATAACACGTGGTTCAATGAGTCAAATGTCAAGACACTTCATTTATACCGGGTGTGCTGACCAGTGTCTAAACTGTCCACTCAATTCAAATATATCCTCGAGCACTGTATTCTTTTAGCTTTCTTATGAGGATCATGAAAAAAGGAAAGCATAAAATGAGTAAACACATGGAAAAAATATTGCAAGCTTCCTTTCGAAAGAAAAAAATCCAAATCATGCAAATAGGTAGGTATTTGAGACGTTCTCTTCAATCATCGATGAGCTTAAACTTGGTCAAAGCACCAAAAAAAAAAAAAAGAGTTGTGACGTTTGTTATTTTTTTGAGAGCACTGATTCAGATTATTGTTTTTAGGGTATGATCATTCAGTGTCCCTACATGAGCTCTTCGATTTTAAATATGCATTTGAGATTGAAAAGTTGTTAACATGCGATGTGACTGGGCTGAAATCATCTGTGGTGTGATTTGTTAATCCTCTCTAATTCAAGATCACTGAGTAGGTACATATAATATTTTTAGATTCATCCTCTCAGCCTCCTTCTGTCAGCTATTTTTTTCAAAATGAGATATAGGGAAACACTTGAAGGTCAAATTTACAAAAATAAAATGAACAGATAGCCATTCATACTCAGGGTGTTGAATTAATCAAAATCTACATGCCACAAATGCCACACCACAATTTCCTGATTTTTTATCTTTTTCCAAAATTGAGGATGCCTGAAAAAGAATTTCAAAATTAATCTAACAATTCAATGACGATGATCTTCTCGAGTATTTACAAGGTGCATAACTGTTTATCCATTTGAAAATATTTGCTCAATACCAATCCGAATAACTCATCTCAACGATATTACGTTATTCTAGGAAAAAATTCATCAACCAAGGTAATAATTTGATGTTCCGTTTTCCCCTTTTTTTCGACTACGTAGGCGGATAATGTTGGCGAATGAACTGAAAACTAGTTGCACTACAAATCTAATCTAATGATATGAAAAGAACAATATCCAATAATACTGATTATGATTACCCATTTAATATGTATATTGTATATCTACTTCGTTGATCGATTATCTATCGATATACCTAAATAAGAAAATCACCGATTACATTATTTGCGATCATGGTGATGAATAATACAGCTAACGTAACTAACACAAGTAATTACGAGATCATTTCTTTTGACGTTGCCTCACTAATGGGCACTCTGTGCTAAAATTCATCGCATTCAGCTCATCTGTAGGTCCTTTCTTATATTTTAGCATCTCGATAAGTTCAGATTTGATGATGATAGAAAGTCTTTTTTTTTTGCAATAGACGCCATACTTTTTAATACTGACACTGACTGGTATCGATGATGTTTGATCTACCTTCATTCCATGTAAGTACACTCTACAAGGTGTTTCAAAAACCATACAAAACTCAAAGTTTGCGAAAATTTGAAAAAAAAAATATGTTTGTTCTCGTCAACCAACTGGAAATGTACGTCAATAATACTTAATTATGGAAAAAGGCATTTTTTAAAATAAAAATATTCATAATGATCAAAAATAGTATACCTATCCTCACTACTGATAACACAGGTCTATTTTTTCTATTGCATAAAACAAAGATTTTTTTCTTGAAGACAAGGTGGAAGTGGATATACATGTATAAGTACCTAACCTACCTACTTAGAAAACGCCTTGAGTTGAGTATTTTAGCATCCCAAGCAAATGCATTCTTTGCCTTTTATTTCCATTCTCACATCTAAATTGAGGATGAAATTTAATAGAATCATTATACCCAAATTGCAAGTAAGTACCGTACCTGAAGCATTTTTACTGCTCCTCAAATTTCGAAAAATGTTTCCAATGTATGATAAAAAGAAAACCTGAGCCTTCATGCTTCCATAGTGCTAGTTTGAGGAGGTCAATAACTTGCCAACTTGAAACACCTATTCTAAATTGTTCCTATCCAAGAACTTCGATTATTGCACCACCGGTATCTGATCACGTACAACAAAAAATATTTTGTAATATGTAGGTACTCGTATCACCGGCAGAATAACTAATTTAGCATGTGATCACAAACATAGGTAGGTATCTCTACCTACATATTATCAAACGATGAAATTATTCATGCTGATACCGAAGATACCTGCCTTACCTGTACTAAAAGTTACAAATCAAACACTTCTGTTAAAAGTTGGTACATATTCCACTGCGTAAATGATGAATGGACCATACTGCGACGATGTTGTACAAAAAACTTAAATAGCTATGGTATGGTGATAAGTAAGTTATTGTCTCATTAAGATAACAAGTCCTCATTAACGTCATCGTGGGTAACGATTCATCAACTCAAATCTTTTACCATGTCATAAAAACTGTAACATTGTACGTTGGAGTTTAAAAGGAGTAAAACAGAAGCGACGAGACAGTTATTAAAAAATCTTACTGGACGAATTTTTGACAATTTTCTAACCGCATCGAATGAGGTTAGCGACTGAAATGAGTTTACTACCAATGCTCGCAATTACGAATACAAGTACCAATACCAAAGAGTGTACCTAAGTCATAAGTCTGCTTGTGAGTAAGTACTTCTACTTACTTAAGTGCCTACCAATGCGTATTTTTGAAAAGTTGCCAAATCAAATTAATGATACTCACTTCGTTTTCATTTTTTTTATATTTTTTATTTTAATGAAGAAGTGAGTCGGTATAACGCTTTTTATGCATTTATATTTCTCAAATGAACTTCAGTAGCGTGCTTCCTGAAAATTATTTTTCTCTAATAATGAGCAAAAAATGACAAATTTGGAGAAATTTCGTATATTTTTTGTATTCTAATGATAACAAGCGGGTTTATAGAAAAAAAAAACTATTCCACTTTGAAATTTTTTCTGATACACGATGCTTGAGCTTATTACTCATAGCAATTACTGTTCTCTTAATACGTCGCGAAGAAACGAGATACTTTTCAAAAAATAATAATAAGTAGGTATGAAAATTTCATACTCGAGCTACAATTATTTATAGTCAATGTAGGCTCAATAAATTACCCATACATACTGTTTCCGTTTAAAATAAAATGCACCAGTGAGTGAAAAAAACCACATACAAGTACATACTTACATAGGTATTTATTGTTAGCAATTTATTTTACATGTTTTTACGAATTAGGTAGATATTAAAGGAAATAGTACAGCATGAAGTTAATAATAAAAGTTATGGTATTGGTATTTTTGGGTATTTTCAGAGAAAACGGATCATCGATTTTTCAAATGTATCCTACCTACATCAAAAACATACCTATACTTGAAAAAGTTATCAGGAGTTCTGGAGAACACAACTTTCTTAAAAGCAATTTGCATCAATTATTTTCTGTACTTAGTCACTTACTTACAATATATGTATCTATCTACTCTTTACCCTTGTTCTGTATCTACTTATAATAATTTTTACATTAGTAAATAATCCTTTCTTGAAATATTTTTCAAAATTTTTACAATCAATTTTTTGAGTTTTCTTTCATTTTTTTTTTTTTTTTTTTTTTTTTTTTGGAAATGACAAGGATTTTAAAATATTTTTACTCACATCAAATACTATATTTTATTCATAACGCGAACTTTATCATTTTTCTGCACTTACCTAAAATATTTTTCTAGTCAGATTTTTTACACATATTTTTCAATTTTTTTGATAGTTTTTTTCTATTCATTTTTTTAAAATTCATTAATGTCTGTTTAAAATATGAAAGATTGTCTCTATTTCTTGGAATTTCAACATACTTAATAGGGATCATTCAGTACATACATATATAACGTACAATTTTTTTTGTGTTTCATTTGTTTCAAATAAGACAACTTTTTTTTTTAATTTTCAAGATAAAATACACATATTGTTCAGTGATCGATAAAATCGAATGGATCAGTTACATGATCACAGCTGGACAAAAATGAAGGGTTATTCGTAAGATGTCTAGTTTCAACATTGTAGAATGATCAAGGTACAAAAAGACTCATTCCATCCGGGTTTTCTCAACTGACACCTAGTTTCAAAATACTGTATACTTCAAAACAAAAAAATAAAACAAAAAATTAAAAAAAAAATTGAGAAAAAAATGAAAAACATTGCATTGGCCGGGAATCGAACCCGGGTCGCCCGCGTGGCAGGCGAGCATTCTACCACTGAACCACCAATGCTTGTGTTGGTAGCGGGCAATTTTAACGCACACAGAGACAGGCCCGATTTCTCATAAATCTCATTCATTTCATGCATGTTGCATGTTACGTATACGTTCATCTTAAAAGTAAGAATCCGGCTGAGCTATTACTTCATGTAAAAAAAAAATGTTTACACGTTACCCTAATGTTGAGTACGTCAGTGGGTACATTTAGCTTTACATCGAATAGGTAGGTTCTTCTTCTTATCAGCTCAAATAGCTAAATAAAAGTGAGCATATTCGTGAAAATAAATCAAAAATTGAAATATTTTCGGTTCAAAAAATGTTTTTATGGATACCTGAAACTAATAATTAAATTGTCAAAGCGATTCGTGAAAAAAAAATTTCAAAAACTTGCATTGGCCGGGAATCGAACCCGGGTCGCCCGCGTGGCAGGCGAGCATTCTACCACTGAACCACCAATGCTTCATGTGTGAGAAGGCCGATATCGCGGTACTTTACAAGATTTCTACTCGTAGATACAAACCTGACCTAAGAGAATGCATATTTTCTTAAACGGTGTATCTCTAGTCTCTACGTAGTACGTACCTCTATCTACCTACCTATTTTACTTACATGGATTTAAGTAGATACATTTTACAAAGTGAAATAATAAGATAAGATTACATTAATATACTTGGTTCAAAATTGCATACCCTACCATCTCCAATTTTTCGATCATTAATTACCTTATCCAATACCTGGTTCAATTACTTACGTACTACAAAAATGAAGAAACGATGAGCACGTGTTTTTTTTCATATTTAACCTCCTTTTCCTTCCTGTTCAAGCCTATACACATGTGTGTACTTTCAAAATTTGGATTTTTATGCAGGAAAGATCTTAACCAAAAAAAAAAAAAAAAAAAAAAAACTTGCAAAAAGAATTGTTAACAAAAATCTGTTCATTAAGTAACTTTAATGAAAAAATTCATGATATCAAAACATCGCCAAGCAATTTTCATTCAGCAGTTGTGATCAGGAATTGATATGGAATTTCAAATTAATTTGGTACTTACTGAAATAAAATATCCATCAGTTTGAGAACTGAATTGAAAAACCGGACCGATAAATTCCGCCGGCGCTTGGCCCGGTTTTTCAATTCAGTTCTCAAACTGATGGATATTTTATTTCAGTAAGTACCAAATTAATTTGAAATTCCATATCAATTCCTGATCACAACTGCTGAATGAAAATTGCTTGGCGATGTTTTGATATCATGAATTTTTTCATTAAAGTTACTTAATGAACAGATTTTTGTTAACAATTCTTTTTGCAAGTTTTTTTTTTTTTTTTTTTTTTGGTTGGCGGTAATTTTGCTTTTTAAAAGTATTTTTGATGGATATCACGACTTTTTTTTTAAATGTGTACATATTGTAAATTGTTAATGCGAATCTGGGTACATACTCCAAGAAGTTGAGAATATCAGATTTTTGTTGACAATTCTTTTTGTTTTTTTGTAGGTAAGTTTTTTTTTTGGTTGGCGGAATTTTTGCTTTTTAAAAGTATTTTCGATTGATATCACGACTTTTTTTTTTTTTTTTTAAATAATGTACATTATTATAAATTATTAATGGGAATTCGGGTACACCAACAATTTTAGAATAATTTGTTGATTAAATCACAAAGTTTCTCACTAGAAGAACACTACCGAACTGATATGAGTCAAATTTCGTACAGTGATTTAAATTAGGGTATTATTTCAAAATACAACGTTAGTTTTTTAAAAAAATCATTTTTGACTCCCTTTTTCACAATTTGAAAATTGCTTTCCCCCATAAAACCCCCCAAAAATGAAAATTTCTCGTTGTACCGTAGAAAAGGGTCATCTACATTATATTCGCTATCATTTTGCAAAATTTCAAGCAAATCGGTTCATTTGGAGAAGCTGTAGCCTTGTCAACGGAAATTTAAGCATGAAATTTCATGAATATTTCTATTTTTCACCCTCAACCACCCTAAAAATGAAAATTGTTTGCTGTACCATAAAGAAGGGTCATCTGCATCACATTTAATACAACTGTGCAAAATTTCAAGCAAATCGGTTCATTTGGAGAAGCTGTAGCATTGTCAACGGAAATTTTCATGAATTTTCATGCTGAAATTTCCGTTGACAAGGCTACAGCCTCTCTTAATGAACCGATTTGCTTGAGATTTTGCACATTGATAGTGAATATGATGTAGATTACCCTTTTTTATGATACAGCTAACAATTTTCATTTTTTGGGTGGTTTAGGATGAAAAATGGAAATAGTCATCACGAAATTTCATGCTTAAATTTCCGTTGACAAGGCTACAGCCTTTCCAAATGAACCGATTTGCTTGAAATTTTGCACAATGATGGCGAATATAATGTAGATGACCCTTTTCTACGGTACCGCGAAAAATTTTCATTTTGGGGGTGTTTTAGGGGGGAAAGAAATTTTAAAATTGAGAAAAAGGGGGTCAAAAATAATTTTTTTTCAAAACTGACGTTGTATCTAAAAATAACTCATTAATTTACACCAGTGTACGAAATTTGACTTGAATTGGTTCAGTAGTTTTCTCTTGACACGAAGATTAGTGATTTCAAAAATTACCCCAAAATGCTAACTTTGGGTATTCCAATCTACATCATTTTTTACCGTAGAAAGTTTGTAAGCATATCAAATTAAAGCTCTCGTTGATGCCAACAACATATCAAAAAATCAGATTCGTGCGTGTTTTTATTCGCGAGAAATTCATCATTGAAAATACGCTCAGTTGTTCAGGGAATATAAGCAGTAAAGTGGCCGGACTGTCATCACGTGTTTGGTATTATCGGTTTTTGTTTTTTTTGTGTTCGTTTTTTTTTTCTTGCTTGGCGGGGCAGTCCGACCGGACTGCTTGATTTTTATTCGCGAGAAATTCATCATTGAAAATACGCTCAGTTGTTCAGGGAATATAAGCAGTAAAGTGGCCGGACTGTCATCACGTGTTTGGTATTATCGGTTTTTGTTTTTTTTGTGTTCGTTTTTTTTTTCTTGCTTGGCGGGGCAGTCCGACCGGACTGCTTGATAAAGATGGGATTAATATAGGTATCCGGTACTACTTTAGTAGTTACTAGGTACTTCTACTTCTATCTATGGGATGGGTAGGTAGCTAGGTACGGTGGTACGAATATTTTTGTCCCTAAAAGTTTCACCGACTTTTCGGGTGAAACCGAAAGGTCAGGAATTATTTTTGTTGTAAGTTTTCTTTGCGTTTCAGGGTCTAAAGATCACGATAGATCACTCATTCAAAATGAGGTTCTCTTATTCATCATTTCACTTAGGTACCTACTTATTTTAATTATTTTTAGGTTTATTTATGTAGATATTGTAGATTGATATAACAAATTCTAACTCGAGGACGATGAACTAGGTACAACAGGATGCATGTGATTATGTCAATTCCATATATACATACTTACGAGTGAAATTTCATCTCATTGAGTCGTTTGAATTTCTAAACCTTTGAGAAGGAGGGTGAGGTTGAATTCAACCAGCATTATTGATGTTTCATTTCAAATTAATTTTCATCACGAGGTGCAATGATTTTCATCGAAATAGAAAATTTTTGACAATAGTTTTTGAGTCGTCAGATAAATCTCAGATTTTTTTTTTTAAACCTCTGTGTAGACGTATTTTTTAAATTCGAAATTTCGAAAAAGTACCAAAAAATGATTTTTTTCGTGAACTGTCAAAAAAAGGTAAAAGCAAAAAATAGTTTGAAAAAATTTGAATTTGATCAACACGATTTTTTGGATTTTTTTGAAATATGTACTTAGCTACTTACTGAAACAAAAATCAGGGACTGGGAATGCATTATTATTACCTATGTAGAATTTTATCAAGTTCAAAGTTAATCCGGAGGTGATCCGGGAGGGGAAATAAGGGAATGGGCCCTATAAGATGGAGCACTTTCGAAAAAATCGTGTTTTTTCGCTCTACAGCCACTAACCCAACCTGTTTTGTGGGAAATGGCCCAGTTCCAAATGAAAGTATTAATTTGAGATTCTGCGTTTTCCGCTGAGCAGTTGAAAATTTGGAAACGTTTATTTTTGGATAAATTCGTGTTTTAAGAATTTTTTCTTCGCAAAAACTTCACAATAATTATGACAAAATGTTGAAAGATATCATCCCTGAAACAACTGGTGAATTTTTTGGTTATAAGTCGGAGTTTTAATGTCAAAGTCATACCTACTTACCAAAAATATTGCAAACTTATTATTCTTTTTTAAAAAATTTTAAAAAGTGGCGTTTTCAGTGTGTTTTTAAAACGAAAGACGCTGTGAGATATGGTGAAAGAGGGGGATTGAGAGAATTTGTTGTGAAAACTAAAACTTTCAACTCAATATTATAGTCTCTGCTGAATTTGGTCAAAAGCTGATGACTATTTGTTTGTGGAGGCAGGGGGGATTAATGCTAAGGTACACAAACTTCAAACCAAGAGAGTTATTAATATTGCCGAGGATAGTGGAAATGAAGAAAAAATTAAAAACCTGGAAGAGTGCAGGTAT
The DNA here is from genome assembly GCF_950023065.1 of Planococcus citri. Classification (NCBI taxonomy): domain Eukaryota; kingdom Metazoa; phylum Arthropoda; class Insecta; order Hemiptera; family Pseudococcidae; genus Planococcus; species Planococcus citri. The sequence continues at coordinate 46,883,393 of NC_088679.1, forward strand.
AGGTAGTTGCTTCGGTCTTATTTTTTTTCATACATATCATTTCCAAACGAAGGGTAATTTATATACCTTTCTTAATTTCCCTCAGGATACTCGTGTATATATAGGTGTGAATATCATTGATAGGTACCTACATCCCTTGGGTTTTTAAAGAAATAACTACATACATGTAGCACATCTGTGAAAAATAGGTAATCGATATGCCCATGGTACTTTGAAATTACAGAATTTCATTTTTAAATGCCCTTCTCCGATCTCCAAATTGGATAGTTTTCCAAAAAATAAAAAAATACCTATAACCATCGCAATTTTTACGCAGCCTTTTCTCGGTTTCGCATTTAAATGAAACTTCTACAGACGAAAAGAGACTAAACATTGAGTAAGTAACCGAAGTTGATCAGGTCTTTCTTCAGGGAAATTGAAAACTTGGATATAAAAGTGAAAAATGAAACGGTTACTATAAAAGCTTTCCTTTTGCTTAAAAATGTAGATAAGTGTTCGAGGGAAAGGGGGCAATATTAAGTAGGGAACAATTTTCAGTGATTGCAAGTAGAATTTATCCAAGTATTTCAAAAAAAGTTGGATTTAGCATGAAAACATCCATTTTAAATTTCGACCCCAGTAAGCTGAAATGAGACTTTCCAGCAATCATTCGCAGCTCAAATCGACGGATTGAAGTGAATTCGAAAAGGATACATACGGGGATAGATATATTTTTTCTTTTACGAGCATTTATAATAACATAAATTCAGACACCTATATAGGTAGGTATCATTTTTGTTGCGTAATTCCTTCATCGCAAGGCTATCACAATAAAGTAACACGTACTTTACGACTTGATTTACTTATGCAAATTCAAACGCACTCCACAGTTTCATCGCCAAAAGTGGGTCCAGTTTGTTAAAAAAAAAATCATCATTTGCGGCACTCCTAGATAGATATTTGCGTTCGTTATATTTTGAACACAATACCCGCCTACGTGCGTTAAAAATACATTCAACCGTACGACCTATAATGGTAGGTACATAGGTACATATAACGAAGTTGGTCGTCGCGTCGCTCGGTTTAATTCTCGACAAATCATAACTACTTAGGCATTTGTAATTTGAAGCATTTTTCTTCCGGGATAAATCGAAGAAAAAGTTCACTTAACGTTGATTTCATTATATAGTCAAATTGCAATCAATATTATACGTTTCTAAAGAGATGGGTAGGTAGGTACAGGTATATGTTGCTAAGAATTATTTAAACAATATAAGGACATTTTATGATATTCTTTTCTTTTTAAAAAAATAGTACTCGTAGTATTGCAGACTTATTAGCTAATTATTTAAATATTATTTTCATTTCCTTTTTAAAAATGGAATTTCGTCATAAATTTAAATGTGGATTGCGTATACATATATAGTATCTACATTTGACTCCCTAATATTTCTCACTGTACTCGTATAGATAAGTAATTTACAGATAGATCAGGTTTCGGTTCCTTGAACTAACACATAAGCATGCCAAATAATGGAATATTATATCAAGCCGCGTGCATATTACGTATTTCATAACTTAGAGCCAATTTAAACACATCCAACTTATGTATGTTTTGAGGGCATTTAACGCAAATACACATGTTCCTCAAATTCCTGCAGATTTTTAGTTGATTGAATATCATAAAAGTGAAATGAAAGTATTTGTTTCCTCGCGTGTGTAATCGATTGTGGTGTTAAACGTTCTAACCTTCGAATTAACGTGAGGTTATCTCACGTTTCGTTTCTATTGATTCGAGTTCTTCGATACCGGAAGGATAAATCAGATGATAAGGCTCACTGTGTAATCGAATTTAAGCATTAAAAATAACAAGATTCGGTATATTAAACAGAACACAGCATTGAGAACTAAGCTACCATTTGAACGACTCATTTCACACGTTGAACAAAATTATAGGATGAAAGAAGCGCTACGACTACGAAACACTTACTCGAATTTTCTAGTTTCGAAGATTATTTTAGCTTCGGGATTATAAATATATACACAGGCCTATGTATATGAATTTCCTAATATTTGTGTATGTATAGGCTGTGCACTGATTTTTTGCTTCCATAAAATTACCTTCAAGAAAACCACCCCATACCCATCTTTCTTCCTAATTCGCATAATTATATTGAATTTACAATCAATAGGTACTTCAGTATAGTTAACGGCTTTCAAATTGTACAAAATTAAAATGAAATGTGTGAACGTAGGTAATTACCTACCAATTGGTCTGATTGACTTTTTTTTTTTTTTTTTTTTTAGAAGAGCAATGGTGTTTAAATGGGTTGAAAAATTTATGATTTTAAATAGGTAGGTAATTTAATTGCTCTAAACTAGATGTTCATTTCAAATAAACCTATCACTTCATTGGGAAATAATCAGCGGAATGAAAAGGAAAAAGTTCTTCATACGCACCTACTTACATGACTTTATGATGGTAGGTACCTACCTACCTATTAAAAAAACAATTTTATAAAATTTTTTTTAAAAAAAAGTGAGGAAAAAATGAAAATCACAACTGCTGATTTAAAAATTTTGGTATAAAAAATGGCCCGATATTATTAATTTTTTTTCAAGAAGAGTAAAAGCCACTCAAAATCTTTTCACTTTTTCAATTTTTTTGGGTAAAATCCAAAATTTCCTTCATTTTTTTCACGTTTTGAAAAGCTTTAACCCTTAAATGCCACTATAAAAAATTGATATTTTTTCAAAAGTTTCTTGCGCTGTACTGACGAGTGACATGATATTATACACTAGCTCCCTGATACATGTGTGTAAATGTTCACCCTTTCATTTGACATGTTTGACTCATTGCCTACTTTCGTATTTTAAGGGGCAGAATTTTTTGAAAAAATGCAATTTTTTCATATTTTTTGACAATTTTTTGTGGCCAATCGAAAGAGACTGGAATGAAACTACCGCCTGGTAAATATTTATGTATCCATGCTCTACCAATTTATATACAACAACTTGCCTATCTTTCTCATTTAAGGGGCAAAAAAAATGCAAACATTCAAAAAAAATTTTTGCTTCACTCATCTTAAAAAAATTCTGCCCCTTAAAATAAAAAAGTATGCAATATGCCCAACAGCGGAATTGAAGCGCAAGACATACACACACATGTACCAATAGTCGTTACCACCTGAGCACTCTTTCCTTCCAGCGTAACGCACGACAAACTGGTGTGGTGAAATTCACCACATAGTGGCATTTAAGGGTTAAATTTCTTATGTTTTTAGCCAAATTTTTGTAAAAAATGATGGCTATTGCGGTAGGCCCAACTTTGGATAAAAAGGTCGGGGGTCAAAAATTTTGATAGTTCTCGACGTTTTGAGCTCAAACTAGACGATTCCCGGTGTGTCAGATTTTATATATTTATTTATTTATATAGATACATATTTATAAGTTTCAGCACGATCGAGATTTTTACATGTTATGACCTGGAACCTGTTCTAATTGATCAAATAAGATCAAACTTGAGAAGTGGGGTTCTTTTGGAACCTAGAATTGACCCCCCAAGTTTGAAGGGTCAAAGTTGAAAATTACAGAAAGGTCATTTTTTTGGAGGGGCATAAGAAGACCCCAAATGAACGAAAAAGGTCCAAAATCATACCATAGGTCAGTACCTTTATTGTGATCAACATATCCAAATTTCAGCTTCCTAGGTCATCCCCACCCCATGTTAGGTGGGAACAATCACATTTTACCCCTATTTTTGACCCCCTCACCCCTAAAATTGACCTGGGTGGTCCAAATTTTCAGAATACAATCAGAGAGTGCCCCTTGAGTGCTTTTTGGAGGATTCAACTTTCCAACCCCATTTGACCACTCTCCAGGGTCAAAAAAGTGGATTTTTGCGTGTTTTTTGGCGTTTAGCCAAGCCTACAGCCCCTCCAAATTGACCTAGAGGGTCCAAATTTTCACAGTACATTGAGAGGATGTACCAGAAGTGCCTTTTGCAGGTTTCAACCTTCCAACCCCATTTGACCCCTCTCTAGAGTCAAAAAAGTCGATTTTCATCCATTTTACGTGTTTTTTTGAAAATTTTAACATTTAGCCAAGCCTACAGCCTCTCCAAATTGACCTAGAGGGTCCGAATTTTCACAGTACATTCTGAGGATGTACCCAAAGTGCCTTTTGAAGGTTTCAACCTTCCAACCCCATTTTTACAGAAAGGTCATTTTTTTGGAGGGGCATAATATGACCTCAAATAGATGAAAAGGGTCCAAAATCATACCATTGGTCAGTACCCCCATTGTGATCAACATATCCAAATTTCAGTTTCCTAGGTCATTCCCACCCTGATTGAGGTGGGAAAAACCACATCTGACCCCAGTTTTTGACCCCCTCACCCCTAAAATTGACCTGAGGGTCCAAATTTTCAGCATACAATTAGAGGGTACCCTTTGAGTGGTTTTTGCAGGATTCAACCTTCTAACCCCATTTGACCCCTCTCCAGGGTCAAAAAAGTGGATTTTTGCGTGTTTTTTGACATTTAGCCAAACCTACAGCCCCTCCAAATTGACCTAGAGGGTCCAAATATTCACAGTACAATGGGAAGAGGTACCCGAAGTGCCTTTTACAGGTTTCAACCTTCCAATCCTATTTGACCCCTTTCCAGTTTCCAGGGTCAAATGTGTTTTTTTGACGTTTAGGAAAGCCTACAGCCCCTCCTAATTGACCTAGAGGGTTCAAATTTTCACAGTACAATGGTAGGATGTACCCGAAGTGCCTTTTGCTAGTTTCAACCTTCCAACCCCATTTGACCTGTTTCAGGGTTAAGACAAGTTTGTTACCACATTTTTTGAAGCAGGAAGAAGATAGTTAGGCAAAGCCCGAGGGGTGCGGGGCCAAATACAGGCGAAGCACAGGAGCGAAGCGAAGGTGCGAGTATTTCAACTTCAAGAGTCCTCAATGTTTCTGGCACAAAAATTTGGCTCTTACGTAGCGGCAGACTGCTACGACTTTTTTTCCTATTTCACAACTTCCCACGATATCCCATCACAGAATTATTCACTTATCACAACAGGGATACCCTTAAATGATTTTTTTTTCTATTTCCGCATAATTTATCTTCAGCTATTCTTTAGGTCTTTCCTAACTCACCCCCTCCCTCCCTCCCTCCCTCCTACCCTACCAAATGATGTATGCAGGTCCATGTGATCTGGTTTTATTAGAAATTCTGTATAATAAGGCCGTGTTTATTGCCTTATTCATACTATTGACGCATGTGTCTGGTGTTGTGGAGTGTTTTAAAAAAGCAAAAAAATATTGTATTGTGAAATGATTCAAATGTAGGGTGAAGAACTGAAGAGGAAGAGGCGAGTTTCTGTATTGTTGTAAGATACCACTGTCAGGTATTTCGGGAAAAATGCCACAAAAGACTCGCCAACCAAACCTGTTTCAGTGCACGATGACGTGTTAAACATCCCTAAACGTTCGATAACGTTGCTTCACTGGATTCGGCTGCATAAGTTCTCAACTTTCAACTCGCTCTAGAAGCTTTCCTAATTAACTTTTTAAAGTTTTTAGATTTTTCCTGATATCCTGTTATCCACACCCCAAGTTTGAGCTTTCTAGCTATCATAGTTTCTGAAATAATTTCTATCAGTAAGTAAGTAAGTAAGTAAGTAAGTAAGTAACATTCGGCGATATATATATAATTATTGATTTCCAAAACCATAGAATTGAACTATGTAACTGAACGAGAGCGCCTGGAAAATGAATGACAAGTTGTTTAACCAACATATTTATCCAAAAATGAGAAATATTCGAGCATTTGTTTCATTATAATTTTTACGATACGATTCGATGTTTTACTTACTGACATACCTGCTGAAGTATACGCCCTTAACTAATCACTAATACTTAATCAGGTTTCAATTAGTACATCTACGTCAATGTAGGCATTTAAATTATGGTATTTATTCCTGCAATTTCGTATTACTTACCTACCTACCAATAAATGACATTCACAAAACTACGTAGCGTAGAGTATGATGGGAACAAGAACAATGCACTATGCCGATACAGGTAAGAATTGAATGAATTGAATAGAAACGAGGAAAACGGAATATTGGATTTCCTGATAAATGAAATTGTGGTACATAGATTACAGTTTTTCTCACCATCCTGGACGCATTTGTTTGGAAGATTCAATTCTTCGTCGCTAATTGTCTGCTTTGATAGAATTTCCCACTTCATATTGAGTGTGAAGAACCTTACCTACGTATGTATTGATGTGAAGGAAGATCATATTCGTATTGTTACATTCACGGGTTAATTCCTCTTTTATTTATTTTCCGTAATGATACAACAACTAAATTGCCAGATACGTATTTATTTGTACGCATGATGTCCATACACATTACACGTGTTATTGTATCAGGTGTAATATGTTGTAGTATAATTACGTCCTTGAAAATACGTGTTTTTTTTTTTTGCAATAGATACACTTGCAGAAGTTCATGTTATGGTACCTACCTACCTAGGCTTGTAAAAAAAAAAAGATTGAAAATTATATAAGTAAGTACGTAAAATTAATTGTGCGCGTTTTCAATTTCGTATCATGTAGAGCTTAAAGGAAGAAGACTTGAACGAATTTATTTTAGTCAGATGAATACTCGCATGTTTATAGTATCCAGTGATGTGAAAAAAATCAAACAAAAATTCACGAGAGATATCTTATAGGTTGCCTAAGCATTTACAGCAACGTAGAACTTCATGAAAGAGGAGAGGGTAGGCTAAAAATAAAAAACGTGCCTACCTATATAGATATCGACCTTGGATTTCTTCAAAATGTAACCAACACAAGTTGCAAAAGTTTTCCCAAAAGTACCTACCTAACTGGTTGAGAGATATCAACTTTAAATTTGTTTAATTAATCGTAATTCCATGTGAATTTTTTCAATACAATGTGGTATGATAATAATTATTGTTCAATATGGATTAATCTTCCAGAAACATACGAAGAAACTACTCGAGTACTCAGTCACAGATTTTGATCATCTTTTGAATCAACAATACGGCCCATAAAGTAACCTCCACCAGTCCACCCCTCCACCACAAAAAATTACTTAGCTACCCTCATACCTATAGAATATAAAGGGATAGGTAGATATACTACGATACTTGAATTTTCCAACATTGTCCAATAATTATCTCGGGAAACCTCATTTCAAGTCATTTATTTGAATTACATATAATCACGTCCAAAGGCTCAATAGCCCAGTCAATCTAGACATTTTGAACCAAAAAATTCTAATAACGGGGACTTTCGTTAAAATGTGGGGAATACTGTCTTCATGAACAACATACTAAAAGTCCCCCTCCCCCTAGGAGGTGAACGTCACCCTGGTGGGGGTGAGACCTCGAAAAATCGGATTTTCGCACTTTTTTCTCGAAATACGGCACCTACGAGAAAAACAGTTTGTTCTACATAATTATCTATAGTGATAAAAAAGTTCTCATCAGTTTTCGTGTAGGTATGTGTAGAATGAATTTGTTGCGGTGATAGACGCGATTGAATGTTGAGAACTATTCAATTCCAATAAAAAATTAACTGGAGTAATTTGACTAAACGCGTTATCCCTCGTTATACATTAAAATTTCTACAAAAAAAATTATTAAAAACTTCTGAAAATAAAGGAAAAATGAGATTTTTTTAAATTGAAAAATTGTCATTTTTTTCATCTCTTATGAAACTTTCCTGGTACCTACTCTTCTTTTCAACGTTATCTAGAACATAGATGGAGGGTAGGATACAGGTAAGTAGGTATTTGTTGTACTCGAAAGAAAGCAACAATTGGAAGACATCACATCATACTTTAGTTCAGTGTTCTCCTGGTGTGATTGTTTCTTCTTTATGGATCCCTCAACAAGTAGGTATATTTTTCTCAACTTTCATTTGTTTTTACTGCTTATAGGTAGTAAAGTATAATTGATGGATTCACGCAGTTGTATAAGTAAAATATCCAACGGGTATTCACATTGATCGAAAAACAATCGATGTTCACTGTTCATTACTTTAGACCGGATGTTGAATTCATATTTGTGTACGAAGTACGAAAGGTCTTTTAATACCTATATGAAATTAGCCGACCACCTAAGTACCTACCTATCTTGTCGCTTTTTATAAAAAAAACTGTTCCCAAGTGAGTCGGTACCTATCAGAGCTCGAACCGGGACCGAGTAATATCCATTTCGAGCAGTACCTAGGTAGTAGGTACTTACATATTATTATTATCATATCGATTGTACATTAGGTATACCATTAGCACAGTTGTATTAATGCATTTATATGGCACTTGATTCTTTCATATAGCTTTTAGGTTAGTTATACATTAATAAATATTTATACATAGGTAATTATGCATGTCAATTTTTCTGCAAAAATACCTACGTGCTTCCTCAATTCCTGTACTTATTGCCATCAATGTAAAAAAAAAATCGGTTAAAAAATTAAATCAATCTATATACATAAAAAATGTGAGTAGGTATTACTTATATGTATGTATGACGATAAGAGCGATACAGACTGACCTAATCGGGATAGACTAAGCAGCTACTATTTATATCGACGGAATGCGTTAGAAGCTATACTGGATTCTGAGGAAGATTCGCTCGCAAATGAATTTTTTATGTGTTTGGTATTTAGTAGTTACATCATAAGAAAAAAAAAACGATTATTTTCGAAACAATTGCCGACGCTATGTCATGTTTTACTAGTAGTCCAAGTACTTCTAGAACCAGTTTCCATTCTTATTACAAGGTTTCGTGTGTATTCCAACTTAAGTACAAACTCATCGCTTGAAATTTGTAATTGTACGCGCGGCTTCGTAAATTTTTCCATGTGTCGTTGGAATTTTACACACTTGGTGATAAAATTTTGACAGAAAGATCGGGAATTTGAGTTTTAAAAAAATACCGGTACTTAAGTTGTATTTATAGATCTCAAAATATTCATACTGAGATCAATGAATTATATTTAAGGTTAAATGAAATATTAAAATACGATTTTGCATTCCATTTTTTAAGCCGATAAATTGATGTAGGTAGAACGATAGATATATCTGTGAGCATGATAGTGAAATATTCAATAAATTATCGACAAATGATATCAATAAATCGCTAGGTAAGGTGAGTAATAAAGACATGAGCGATTATTAATTTAATTTCGAAGGTTTTTTGATAAATGTGTCTTGAATACCGAGGAGAGATGAAATAGAGTGGGGAGAGAGAACAAAATAGGCATGTAATAATTATGATTTTAAAAAAATGTCAGCTTTTTAGTTTAATATTAGGGGATATTTCGAGGAAATTGTAATTTTATTTTCCCTACTTTGATCTAAATTAGTTGTTTTGAAAATCTTCAAAAATTGATGAACAAACTTCAGCACATGAAATTTTGAGGAGTAGGGGGGGGGGGGGGTGTTGCATATTCTTTCGATCTATGTAGTACTTTGTTTGAGCTCGAAAATTTTTCTGTCGGTTTGTACATAACTTATGTATTTTCCTCGTAAGGAAAATCAAAATGAAAAATGTTCTTATTACTCGTGGGTACAACTGTTTGAGTAAAATTTTCTCTCCATAATATATTTTCCTCTTTTTTACATCCACAAAATGAACAATCAGAAAACATGGAAGGTATCATTCGCCTCTCTCCTCCCCCTTCCCAAAAAAAGAATAAAAATATTTTACATGTTAAGGGCATGTTTTACAAATTTTTGGGTTGCCTAAGCACTATGCAGCTTAATGAAGGCAGAAGTTGGACATTTTTAAATCAAGTTTTTTCTACTTCGATAAAATGACACCATTTGAAAATAATAAATTGGTTGGTGATGTATGTGCCTAGTTGATTAATTACGTAGCTTCGATACTTGAAATGGATAAAATCGCATAGAAACAAAATTTTCAACAAAAACACTTCACCACAATGTTCACTTGTTCAGGGCATAATTCTACACAACATATTATTCAAAAATTATCAAATTCTGTAAGACAGTTTTTGAAAATTATTGTAAAAACTGCAGAACAGAAACCTGAAATTATGAATTTTTTTATTTAAAGGCTCTTTCAAGATATTCAGGCATGGCTTTATACACGATATCCAAAAATCGTAAAATTCTCAGCTTCAAGCTCTGGCTAATTATCAAGTTTTGAATAGGACAGAATTAAAAAACGTAACGTAGAGCACCCTCTCAAAAAAACCAAATGTATGTATTTTTATAAAGGTTTTTATGACAAGCATAATTCTTTTCACAAAAACATTGAAGAAAATTTTCGATTTTCAACTTTTTTTTTCAAAATCTGATGAAGACAATGTTGGAAATTGTTGTGAAATGTCCCCAGAGCACCAGAATCAGTACCTAGAAAAAAGTTGAGAAACTGAATTTTTCGGGGCAATACTCATTCAAAATGTTCAAATTCTAAATAGGTATCTATCTGATTATAAAAAAATTTCATTCACTTTAAAAAACTCAACTCAAATTCTCATGGATGAGAAATATTGACTTGGGAAGGTCTTATGTGTACAGTCTTAAAGTCATTTTGAAAATAGAGCGATTTTCTTTTCTGCTTCAAAAGCTTGCAAACTTTGCTCAGAACAAACCAAACTTTACTATAGCAAAGTAACGCACTTGGATACTTTGTGATATGAAAGATACATCTTATAACTACAACACTGTATGTATATAAATCCAGACTTAACCCAGATTTCTCAACGATACCTAGATTAAAAAATGATATTGTCTGTCCCTGTATGAGGAAATCAGCGAATCTTGTAACCAGAATTCAATCAGGTATTTTGAGAATCTAAGTAAAATGTATACACACAATACGTTATATTGTATTACAAAACAACAAATTTAAGTCGGTACTACGTATATGTGTATCAGTATCGTACCTCGTTGACAAATTCAACGTATAAAGTTCATTTAATCCGAGAACTGTCTGTCAACTCGAAAGAATAAAAATTTATTTGATCGGATGAACGTTTGGCGGGAAATTCATTAGATTCGAAGCTTTCACCATTTCTCAGAGCAGTCATTAAATTAACTACAATAAGTACAATACACATACCTAAACGAGTTCTGTTCCTATACCAACGTAAGAATATATATGTACTTCTCAGCCCCTACACATCTAGAGATAGATTACGCCTGAGTATCTACTCGAACTATCTGTTCAGCGTCTTGTCTACCTACATAAATGTACTACTTGAAATCAATTAAGAAAAATTTCCACTCAAGTAAGTAAGTAATTGGTAAAACAAGAATCTGCCATGTAGAAGACTACAATAGATACCTACTTAGTTATTGTTATTATTTAATAGCTTCGTTTTTCTCTGGTTATTTGTGACATTCGCTTTTTATCGAACTAATTAACGAATTTATCGAGCCCGATGCATTTTTGCTACAAATGTAAGTACGAGTATGTATCTGTATATCCCATCGAGTGTAAGTAACCAGTTGCCATGTATGCGTTAATAAGAGAACCTCGCCTACCCATGTACATTCTACGAATTTCTTCCGGGTGTAAACTTATACCTACTTATGTTTGAAAAAAAATTGTAAATTTTGTCGATCACGAGCTGCGACAGTACCAGATGTAATGGTCTAGATGGCTAATGTGACCGGTTTTCGAATGATTTTTTTATTGTCTCTAATGAATGGGAATTGGGATCCAAATTTAACGAGCAAACTGCGAGTCAATGTGCCTTAAAGTATTACTCATCATTGCGTGTTGAATTGAATTTTTTGAGCATCAGGCGACGCGGTAGCGTTGCCCCCCCGCCCTCCCACGGTTTCAAGCGCGTCATGAAACGCGTTCAACCGTAGGCGGCTCAACGCACACGGAGTTATATTCTGTAACTATTTCGTAATGCAATTCCGGGAGTTTTCAAACGTAATTTTCTCAAAAACTAAGCGTTTATTTAAAAAAACGCAAATACAGTTTTTCTTATTTTTCAACGACCTTTCAGAATATATAAGAATAATTTTTGTACGATGAAAATTCGCGAAGTTTCAAGTACCCTGTTTTTTGTCATTTTGGGTAAAATTCTTCTTCAAGTTCCACTTAAAGTTAGAAGGATTGGCCGAACCAATTTCGATGAAATTTGGAATATAGCTTTGATTTGTCAACCATTACTGACTAAAAGCAAAAAATTGTAAATTTTTTGAAAATTGACCCTGCACCCCCCCTTTTTGGGCTTCAAAAATTTTCAAAATTGACCCAAAATATCAAAAGGCACTTCTCCACCATAAACTTGATGTTCATGCAAAAATTGAGCTTTGTAGCCCAATTACATCAAGCTTGAGTGGAGTTTAAAGATGCTGAAAAATGACAAATTTTGAAAAAACGAGCAGTGTATTTATCCAAAGTACAATCAAACCAAAGCTGGCATAGATGTACGTACATCAAAAGGCACATCTACGATGTTCAAAGTACATTTGAACAAAATTTCAGCGTGATTTGTGCCCTATTCGAAGCTGTAGCTTTGTCTAAAGAAACAGTAAATTTATAATACTAATTCTCGCCATTTTTGATTCTTTAGACAAAGCTACAGCTTCGAATAAAGTCCCAATCACGTTGAAATTATGTTCACATATACTTCAAATACCATGGAAGTGCCTTTTAATATTTTCAAATTGATATGAGCTTTCATTTATGCGCAATAATAATTATTATTGCACATAAACGTTCAATATCAAAATGTCCGTTAAATTTAAAGCACAACACGTGTTGGCGGCGTTGTATGCAGTTGAAATGCGCTAAAACGTTGAGCAGCCAAGCGGCTGAATGATTTAAGCTTCTGCTCCCCACGCAGTAGACTCCGGTTCGAACCCCATCAGAATCAAAAATTTTTTTTTAATTTTTAATTTTGTAAGCTGATTTTTTCAATATGATTTTTATTTAACATGTTCAATTTTTAAAAATACATTGTAAAAAAACGTTTTTCACTTCTTAAAGTACAAATTTTCTTTTGCCCTTGTTTTTTTTAAAAAAGTAAACATGGAAAAAATTTCATTATGCATTGCAAATTTATTTAAAACAAACAAGATACATTTTTTCACCTGAAAAAACATGTTTTTTTTTACTTCTTGAAATGACGTTTTGCTTTACTTTGTTCAGGTTTGTTTTGTTCTCATTTTCAAAATTTAAATTTTTAAAAAGTTGACATTTAAATTCCAAAATTTTGAAGCCAAAAAATGGAACCTGAAAAACACATTGTTTTTCACCTCTTGAATTTTTGAACGTTTTTTCACTCGCATCACTCAGCTATTTTTTCTATCCTTTTCCTAAACTAAAAAATTCCATTTTGAAACTTCAAAAAATTCAAAAAGGAAAATAATAATTTTTTAATAGGTATTTTTATCAATTATTGGTAAACTTGTCATTTCATCTCTCATTTCATTTTAGAAATTTATATTCGCTATTTGTCATTTTATTTGACAAAATTGAAAGTCTTTTTTTTACTGATCGGCGAATTTTTCAACCCCTTCCCCCATCACCCTTGAAAACCCACTGTTTTTATTCCAGTCAGTTTAATGACAAATGTCCAGTAATCTGTCCACTCTCTGCATGCTCCTGCCACCAATGCTATTTTCATTTATTAGATTGAACACTTCATCACAATAATATAGAAAAAAAAGTACTGATATCCTCCAAAAAAACTCTTCAAAAAAGAATTACACCCCGCCCTCTCCACGATTCCTAATGAACCTACTCCATGAACAAAAATTAAAAATTTCAGTAAGAAAATGTTATGATATCATGGTGGAATCCGCCCCTAAGAAAAACAACCTACCACTTCACCATTTATTGTATAAGACAATCTATGAAACAGCTAATGAGCCAAAAATTTGGGCGGACAGATCCCTCAAATAAGTTTAGTAATCTAACTTGACTCTGGAGTGTGGAAGATTTGTCAGCCCCCAAATTTTTGGCTCATTAGCTGTTTCATAGATTGTCTTATACAATAAATGGTGAAGTGGTAGGTTGTTTTTCTTAGGGGCGGATTCCACCATGATATCATAACATTTTCTTACTGAAATTTTTAATTTTTGTTCATGGAGTAGGTTCATTAGGAATCGTGGAGAGGGCGGGGTGTAATTCTTTTTTGAAGAGTTTTTTTGGAGGATACTGATTTTGAGAAAATTTGGTTCCCTACTCGTAGAACATTTTTAATGAGAGATTCCATTAAAAAGTTGTATAGATTTGACGTGACTTCTGATAATTCAACGATGTAAAAAAAAATGTTGATAATCCCTATTTATAATAGTTAGCATAATTTAGGAAATGAATCAATTCAATAACTTACCGATATTAGAATACTCCGGTTAAATATACGAGATCTTCGGTACCTCATGGTGGAAATAGGATATCACGTTTTCGTCGTATCTTGATCACTTTCGCGTATTTATCTGTAACACAGCAACGAACACAAATCACAACACTTTTGTTTGTTTACATTTTATTTAATCTCCGCGAGACGCGCAAATAAGAATCTCGCGCGGTTGTATTTTCAAAAGAAACTACATATTTACGCATAATAACAATATGCAGTCATCGACGCCAGCATCGATACTAGTTTTCTTCTGTTTACAAGGTCAAGGTTAATATCGTATCAACCTCGAATAAAACGTCTTCGGCACGATTTCAGACGTATTGCAAGTTCATCTTTGTAGTATCTGCCTACAGGAGTATTTCTCATCTGCATGTTAATCGAGCTCAAAGTTTTTATACATGTACATACCTACTTATTACATAGGTAGCCAGGTAATGGAATATTTCACAGATGTAATTATTCATTTTACTAGATACCTACCTACCTACCAAAAAAAAAAGATTCTAGCAAAAATTGTTGCTGAGTAGTATTTATAAAGATTCAGAGTTTTTTTTTTTGAGCCACAGGGTGCCGATGAGTGGATGGCAATACTTCCTTCAGATTTGGTTACAATCAGACCTAAGGTATTGTCTATCTTCAAGATTAAAAGGAAAAATCACGATTTTTAAAATCTAGGGGCCAACATTCAATTTTGACCATGGGAGTCATCGGTAGTAAGTACTACGTACATCGAAAAATGAACAAAATGATCTACATATTACTATTATGAATGATGTTTTGCCTTACTTACTTACAAATTGAAGGGACTACGATGCTACCAATGAATTTCAATTTCAAAGAATTATTGTGAAAATTATGTACAAATGCATACCTACTTAGTACGCCGAAGAATAAACACATCTTTTCATAATCGATTTTTTCTTATAATTACGTTGAATTTTAAAAAGTTATTAGAGTTTGAAAACTGGTAAATTTATTAAAAATTTCATTAAATAGGAAATTTTTGAATTCCAATAGCTTTTTAAACCGAGTAAGAAAAAAATTGATCACAAAAAAAATTTGTTTATTTTTCAACGCATCAGGTACGATTCATCTCTACAATCATTCATTTATTGCTATTTTTTTGATATTGAAATTCATTCATAGTCCTTTTTTGCAAGTTGGGCAAAAAGTCATAATAACCAATTTTGTTCATTTTTCAATGTACCACTGGCGCCCTCGGTCAAAATTTAATTTTGACCCCTAGATTAAAAAAGTGCATATCTTGTCCCTTCAATTTTGAAGATAGGTAAGCAACACCTTCTCCCATTGTATACGAAGCTCAAATGCATTGCCATCTACCAACCAGACACCCATGCAGTTACGTAATTCACCTCCTCCCCTTCTTCTGGTCCACGATCCAACTGCCAAAGAAATTCCCAGAAATCGAATTTGGCTAATATTTTTGTGGCATAAAAAATTCAATTACCATTTTTTTGCTTAATTTTGGACTCAAAATTCTTCAAAAATGATCAAAAAGAGCGTTTTGATATGAAGTTTTGATTTTCTTGAAAAATTTTAATCATTTGATAGGTCACATGGCACTTTTTTAAACATACCGAAAATCGCAACCAAATTATTTTCAGCATAAAATTCTTCAAAAGTACTCAAAAAAGAAACTCGAAAATTTAACGAATGATGATACGAGTACATACCACGTTATTTTCAATTTTTCATATTTATGACCATTTTTAGGGCCACTGAGGAGAGGAGGAGAGGCAGTGGCGTACCAAGAGGGGCGAAGGGGGCCATGGCCGCCCCTTGCGAGCGAAAATTTGAAAGAAAACATGCTAAAATGGACGTTTTTTTTTGTTGTTTGGACCCATTTTTTCTAAAAATTTTCGCTCTCGTTTCGCTCGAATAGTAATTATGCCTTAATTTTCATGCAATCACCACACATTTCGATTTTTCATGCGTAAAAATCTGGTTTTGTCCCTTCCTTGAGAAAATTCTGGCTACGCCACTGAGAAGGGAGCCAGAAAGATCGGATCGAATAAATCAGTCAATTTTCGAACTATGTATAAACGTCATCAAACGATTAAATTAACAAATCGGTAATTCACTTTTACTTCAAACTTTTCATCAAAAGAGGGAAGAATTCTGTGCCTTTAAAGCTTCAATAATCCCAAATTTTGCCAGAGATCCTATCTAAGTAAGTACGTGAAAATCATTAGTCCCCTTTCTCTCCCCACGCGATCTTCCAGAGGGAAATGATAGAAATCATGATGGTAGGTTGCTCTACATGTACTTGACCAGCAACGAGAGCTCGCAAAAAATTTGAGCAAAAACCAAATACCAAACGGATCTTCCTGGACACAAGTCAAAACCTCGACAATCTCTGAATTCTTATCAAAGGTCATCACCGCACTCCGCTCTATTCCATGGTGTTTATACGTACTTAATTAAATTGCGATGGTTGGAATGATTTGAATCGGGGTTTTGAACCATGAAAGATGAAACAGTCGGATTTTATGACACATACTCGCCATTCGCACACAGATAACATCATTCATAAGCAACTATAATAATGCTTGTCGACTTGACTTTTTGGCAGGATGACAAGGAAGAAAATCTGACTACCTGTGTGCCTACATTTGGAGGAATTTTTACTTCGTCGTACCGACTCGCGAATTAAACTATATCAGCTAACCACGTTTAATTGAATTATTATAATTTTGCTTCAAAAGTTGGTGTAATAAGTCATCATATCAATGAAGTACGAAAACGTGATTACGAACACCATATTTGCTTTAATCTCGTGATATTCAAGATTAATTTTCTGAAGCGAATAGAACTCAGCAAAACAAACCCTCTGTGATTTGCACATAATAGTTTCGTTATAAATAATTTAAATTCAAGTCACATAATAGACTAGCTACTAAAAACCACCCGCCCAATCTATAAAAGCTGCGAATTGCTGCATTAAAACATATGTCAAGCGAAATATCATGAACTAGTTCACACAGACGCATTGATTTGCTAAATATTAGACAAGTACGAGTACGAGTGTATAATAATGTCGCCGTTATAAGGAAACAAACATTTAGTTGTTACGGGCAGCTTCGATGTTAATAATATTATTAAAAGCCGATGAATAAAAAGCTCATCTTGGTATTAAACCAGTTTCTTCACGTGTGACTCTAGGTTGCAAATTGAGATTTTTTCACATGTACGTTGATGTTTGTATGAAACCGGTTGCAATTGAGAAAAATGTGTGGATGTAGACGCCTTTTCAATTACATCATTCCATCATATATACCTACCTATCTACCCAATACGTATAGAATATCTAAGTATAAAATGAAATCCATAAAAACGGCCAATTCTCTAATACTCCTATCACACGAAGGATACCTATGCGCTAAGCAGATGACACAACTATAAGATAGGTACCTTGAAAGATGAAATTTCAAACCAAAAAATTGTCGTAGGCCTTATCAGTTATCACAAGCACGAGAGTAACATTCTAAGACCCGAAATAAAAATTCAATATCTTCTTCGATGAATATTTTACATTTTTTAAATCCAAAATAAGTATATGTATATAGGTTCATATTATCTACGTCCATAAAAATAAATGACTAATTAAGTATGCTTTTCTTGATAATCATTCACACATGTGCTCGGAATATCTCGGATAATCTGAAGTACGCCTAGGTATTTCGCTTTCACGAATAATTAAAAGTGACGATACGAAGATACATATACCTACTCGTGTCACCAACGACGCGAGGCAGTTAATCTACCGTCCATGGGAATCTGACGGTTGTCTTCACGTATTTTTATACTAATTTCGAATGATTTTAATTTAATTACGTAGATGAAATTATATAGCAATCACATGCAAATGAGACATTCGCTGAATAAACGTCTCGCATTCTGATCGGGTTCACCTTTTCAATCAAAAAATCACAGACGTAACTAGAGTTTTATAATAGGCAGGGTAAGTATACGTATAATATTAAATTTATAGCTTATTGAACATTCGAATCTACATATCTATAGGTACACACTTATGATACTTTTTTTTACGAAGTCTTGATACCTCCCTCCTATAACTATTTCCAAACAAACTGTTCTTATGGTTCAAGTATTCGTTCTTCTATTCAACATACATCCCTCATTTTTTTTTTTTTTTTTTGAAATTTTATGGAGTCTTGCTAAAAATTTTCTATAAGCAAATAACCTCAACAACTCAACCAGACATGAAAAAATTCCGAATTTTTAGACCAACACCTAGATACTTTCTTCCCCGTTGTGAGAGCTCTAAGTGTGAAAAATTTGGAAATTTCTTATATACTCGTAAGTAGGTAGTAGGTACAGACCTACTTATACCGAAAAAATCAAATTTTTTGGATGCATGTGATCTTTTGATGTTTTACTATTATGTATAAATGTAACTTAATAATTTAATTCTAACTATACCACCTTAAGGAGATGATCAAAAAACTATCACATTTTTCAATTTACCAAAAATTAACAAAACTAATGTTTATGTGTCTGGATTGTGGTTTATGAGTATATACCTACGTAGCAAGAACGAAGAGGTTGAAAATCAGCCAAAATTCCCACGAGTTCAATTTTTAAAGTTCTTTAACGATTGTCGATTGTGACTGTGGCGGTGTGGCCAATGTATAATTTTCATAAATTTAAATCCTATGTTCAACATCATTCAATGTTTTTCGCATGTTGAGAAGAAAAATTGGAATCATTCAGGTCATACCCATGTTTAGATAACTCAGCTACTGTTTATAACACGAGTGAACGATTATACATATACAGGTAGACAATAGACATTAGGCAGAAAGAGCAATGACGCGAGGATGCGAGGAACACTGCATGGGTATTGAATGCAGACAATGAACGTTTGCGTGTAATGTAATTGATATGTGGATTTGGAGGTCATCTTGTTAGGAAAGAAGACTATTTTCAAGGCGTCGTCGTTCACAATAAAAACCTGGCATGCCATGTGTATGCAATGCACCTTGCTAGCTTTCGATATACAACTTACGATGTATAGGTAGTCTAGACATCGTCGCATACCTAATCTGCAAACCAAAATCGTATTTCTGATAGCAAGATGGCTTGGCTCAAGTGATAAGCTTTAAGTGGTTGATAGATTTATGTTGATTGAAATAATTATAAATTATTTGCCTTTTTAAAAATGCAGGAGGTGATTACGTAAGTTGAGTAAATACTTATACCCTAGGGGTGTGGTACCTACCATTGATTACAGCAGCGATGAAACGAGTGTCTGTAACTGATTCAGTTATTTGAAACGAGAACCCTGCCTTTTGAGATCGCAAATCTTACTCATTTCACCACTTTACCATAGATATAGGTACGAAGGTGGGTATTTTCAAATAAATTTGCGATGGTTTTCGCAAAGGCAGAGAATTTCAGTTTGATGAAGGGTTTATAACACGACCGTATAATTTATTAGAAGCGAGGATTTTTTTCCCCCATATATAGGTACCCAGTTTAATTTACATGAAGCTTAATATCACCAAGTTGGCAATTTTTCTTCGTTTATTTTTCTTTTTATAGGGTGAATTTTGTTTCAGAAAATTAATCTTTGTAAGGTTTTTCAATTACATTTGAATCACGTGTGGTTTTCTTCTTTTCTTGTAGCCTAATAATATCTAATATAAAGATCGGTAAAATTGAGACGTGTGAAAATTAATTTCCTTTGTATTATTTCAACTTGGAAACACGTGTTGACGATTTGTTTAAATATGGACGAAATGAAATCGTATTATGCTCATGTGCACTCGCTGTTTTATATGAATACATCTCGGAACAAATTTCGTGTGGAGTAGGACGCGAGGAAAGGGTATATTGGCCAGAAACGGATAAAATGAAATTGTGAGGCAGTGTATTATAAACCTACTCGAAAATTTTGTTAGTATACTTAATACAAAATGTTGCCTCATTTTTCCCTGCTTTCATATCTAGTTAGAAAAAGCATCAAAGGATCTCATTTTGGGTTCTTGTAGAGCTCCAATTTAATTAGGTATAGCATTGTTTACTTTCTTATAAAAATATGTAGGGTATGTATTCCAATTTTTGCATATAAATATACCTTCCTTTCAATTTTTAAATTACACGACATTAATTTTTATTTTTGATTCCTCCCTTCTCCATTAAAAAAAAAACAGGTTGAACCACGTCTGTCCACGGTTGGAGGTACCTACAGGCTTGGACTGGGCCCGAAAGGGAAAGACGAAAAAGAACAAAATCGTGAACGTATAAATAATATGTTAATATTTAGGTACCTATAAAAAAATTGATCAAAAAATTTAATTTTAATGATTTTTCAACTAGTTTATTTTTGATGAATTATTTTTGGGAATGGCATTTGCCCCGAATCCATTTTAGCTCTCGGTGGCTCTGAATATAAGAAACGAATGTGAAATGAAATCTTGGATAGGTATCAATTTGTTCATAAATGTCTTTCAGTTAGATCGATTTTCTTGTGTAAATTTTCACACAGGTTATAATCAATTTACAGGATTAGAATTTCCGGCGGATTGAACCAGCACTATACCTAATACAAAATTTTCTCAATGTACCAACTTGTTTTTGAAAAAATAAATACATAAAAAATTCGAAAATTTTTGATTTGAACTGGCACAAACAGATTTTGAAATTATGAGTCTAAAACGATCGAAAGAGTCACAAAGATGGTGAATTCGGGTTATGTATAAGTGCTGAATTTCATTTTATGTTTTTTTTTTCAAATTAAAAAAAAAATTCAATTTGGCAAATTTTTTATGGAAAAAAAATTAAAATCTGATCAAATAGCCATGAAAGGCTAGAATTTGGTTTTTACCCAATTTTTGGCCTCTGAGTCAATTATTGATGGTTTCGAACCGTTGTGGAGTCTGCGTTAGATTTTTGTCTCCAGTTTTAAAAAAACGCGGTAGAGTAGGTAAACATATGAGATTCAGCACCATGTGAGCTCGAATTCACCATCTTTGTGACCCTTTCGATCAATTTGACTGCTCCAGAACGGTTCGAAACCATCGCCGAACGATTAGGTAAATTGGAAATGGGATTCAAACCAAATTTCAGTCTTTCCCTCAATTTGATTTTTGATTTTTTCTTCATAGAAATGGGCCAAATTTGAATATTTTAAAAATTTGGCAAAAATCGGAAAATTAATCAAGTTTTTGCCACTGGTCTATTTTAGGAATCTCTTTCAATTCTTTTTTATCAGAATGAAAATTTTTTACATCTGTTGGGATACTTGCCTTGTCAGTAGGTTAAAAGTGAGGTACGAATCAAATTCCAGTGGTGTTCGTTTACTCGTTCACGAACGGTGAATTTTTTATTTTCTTCAAAAATAACGCTGAAGAAAATTTTGGATTTGAACCGGCGAATGAATGCCTTCATCGATCGGAAGAGTTGAAAAGACAGTAGGTAGAGGTACTAGGTAAATATACCTACGGTTACAGGAGTTGAATTTCGTTTTTGCTGTATTTACACGGTGCATTTTTTCAAAAACAGGAAAATATGGAAATCCACCAAGGGCATCAGTATGATTCGAAACCATCATCCGTTGACTCGGGAGATCAAAAATAGGGTAAGAACCAAAAGTTTCGAACTTTCATTTTGACTTAATCAATTTTTTTTTTTACATACGTAGAAAGTAAGTAATAAACCATGTTTGAAATGTCAAAAATTCGCCAAAAATAAGTAGCTCTCGCAATATAATTTTTGGGTAGGTAGGTAAGTAGATACCTATTTGCTGCTTTTCATCAGAAATTTTCAAAAAAAATTTCACTTTTTGGAACCACACAATTTTTTTTTCAAACCGTGCAACAAATTTTTAAAAGTAGGTATATAGGTAGATACCTATATTATGCTCCAACTACACGTTACATAAATTCATGAGTGAGACGTAGCCTTATTTCCCAAGATTTTTCACCTGACAATGAATTTATTTCGAAATTAGATTTCAGTAGGTAATCCAGATTGCAATTGGGCTTCGATATATTTGATATTGTTAATGATGCCATCTTTAATTTAGATGTCATTAAAATTTTCAAAAGTAATTCTAATCAATCTTTTTACAATGAGCTCGAATTTGCTAAGCACATTTTGTTATCAGAGAAATGCAACAACAAACAATCGAGCATACAACGTTGAACGTTGCATATGGAACCAAACTACATGGGTATCAGTCCAGGTGTGGACTAGATAGGCGTAGGTAAGGTAATGGTAAAGGTATCAGTATTTTTGTTTGAACTAGAGAACGCGTACGTACGTATATCGAGGAACCAAATTTTAATTATTTATATGATAAACACGAATAGTATTGATGCGATTTTTAATTAATATTGTATTTCATGCGTTGCATAATTTTTCTAAATGAAAGCAATGCCTTTTACGTAACCAACGACGCTTCTTAAGAATGGAACCAATGAAAGGCAATAACAAAAGTGTAGGTATATAGAACGCTGGAGTAACAGTAAAATATGCTTCATATTTAGATAATCTGTGTTGTTACATCGAATAAATAATATATTACATGGCGTTAAATACGCCACTCAAAGATTATAACGATGTTGATTCGGTCACCAAAAACACGATTCATGTGTTTAGATTCGCGCGGCTTTTCATGAAAGAGTTTCTTCATAATAGTCGAGTCGCTCTTCAAAGTGACGAACTAATCAGCATATTTTCCGATGCGTTTGTGTCTAAATAAATTCCAGGGGTTCTTCGAATTTCGTCGCGTAATTATCACGCTTCTTACAGGTAAGTAAACGAAACTTTCTTCGGCGGAAATAGTTCTTACAAGGTGATGATGCATAGTTTCCATTAATTAACTATATAGGCTGCAATCAATGAGTTTGAGTAGGTATATTCTTTTTTTCGCGGCGGGAGGGGGTTGGGTAGGAGGATTCAAGTCCAAGTATATTTAATAATATGTTAGATATGTATAATATGATTGAAGGATGATATATGTATGCAGATTTAGATACCTGAACTGAAACCGCACATTGTCGCCGATTTATCACGATATAGCCCGCAATACCTCACACATTACACTCGATATCCGCACATGATTCATTCGGGCATTTATATCAGCGGCTGCGGAGTCGATAAACCTGGGAAAATTATCCCATTGAATTCAAGTAGGTAATTAAATTAAGCTAAAAGCGAATGCAATACGCGCCATTTTCATTCCACTGGACAAATAATTCCAGCTGCGATTTCCATTTGTCATCGACAATGCACGAATGCAATTAATATCCCTGTTTCGAAGTAGGTAGGCAAATACTATAGTCAGTTTGCAAATCACCGTTGTCGGTAAAAAAAAAAACGACTTTGTTTTCATAATATTTTTTTTTTCTTTTCGAGTCCAAACTACATCTTATATAATTTTTAAAACTAGTTTCAAAACTATAGGATAGGTAATGAAAATAATGCGTTACACACGTTTGTATCGTTCATCATTCGTATTTGATAATGTTGATCAATGTTTCCAATATGATGGTGGAATGGAAATTTTTGCAACGTCCTCACACCGAGATAATTCAAAACGTTACGCCTAAATCCACGAAAAAAATTAATAGTCATCTTGAAAATAATATGTACGATGTAAGTCGAGGATTATAATCTAAATCAAGTCTGAATATTTAGCGGAAAAATTAACGACTTATTAGCTAGCTGCCAGCAAGGATATTCCATGCTATAAAAATCACTTGATGAATTCGATTAGACCACTTTTTTTTTGCTCGGCTCGCCTACCGTATTGCCAAATTCAAAACAATTCATTCAGTAGGTAGGTATTAGGTACCTACATAATTTTTATATGTACATCCGTACGATACAAGTACGTATATATATAATCTCTTTTATAGCTCTCTCAGTTTCAACATGCCATGCAGCACAAAAGAATCACTAAAAAAAACCTACACAAATCCATGTTCAAATAAATATCCGCTGGTAGGTATTAGGAGGACTCGTGAAAAAAAATTATTTTATAACATTGATTATCCGAGTCGAGCGAATATATCCTTGATGAAGGCATTTTCAAGGGAATTTTCAACTTGATATTCTGCCTTAAAAATGTCGTACGCAAATTATAACGTGCCTGCGTATTTTATTACCGTCTAAAAAAATTCTCAACAAGGCTAAAATTCATCATCACTTTCTTTTCGCGAATAACACATCGCAAGGTAAGAAGACGTAGTAAGTATGTGAAGTGTGCTGCTTTGAGGGAAAGAGGGGCAGAGAAAAAAAGAGATCAAATGCAATCAATATAAGCGAAAAATCGTGAGTAGTTTGGACATTTTCGTAATTTACTGCAAAAACTACTGGATCTACTGGTTCGTGATAATCTATCCGACTACATAATATAAGTAGATAACTACAAAGTTGAACCGGCTGATCAATTAATTTTCTTTTCATTGTTCGCACAAACTGAAACGAAGCGTATTCAAATTTTATCATCTTAATGAATCTGCAAAAATGTTTATTGTATTTTTACAGTGAAAAAGGCCGCAGGAAAAATTATTGAATCATTTATGAGAAAAAAAGAACAAAGTTCTTTATACATAGGTAAGTCTCATTTTGAGAAAAACTGACCTTTTCGAAATATGAGCCACCGTAGCTGCCGTGTAGGTACTAAATAAGTTAGGTACCTCTTTTTTCATATTATTGGAGGTGTTGGTAATTTTACGATATTTTTCATTTTTTTTTCAAAGATTTTTAGTTTTTTGAAAAATGAATAAAATCATTTCGAAGTGATCTTTATAGGATGGTTCATTACCCAACATACTTAGTTTCTTTTTTATGAGATTCGATAGGTATTTGCATTTTTTTTTAAGTGAAAAAAATTTTAAAATAAAAGCTAGAAACTCGCATTTTGAAAATACGGAAATTCATTTTCACCTCCTATATTTTTGGGATCAACTTGCATTTTTAAACTGAATATAATTTTTTCGTAGAATGCTTTCCATAAGGAGATACATATGAACGAAAAGTGAGATAGAAATATCGAAATTCTATAAGACTTCGAAATCACTACTCCCTTCCGTCAGGCTATTAAGCACCAATACCCGCAACAAAAAAAACTGTCAACTACCCTGTTAAGGAACATTTTTATTTGGTTCCCGGAAATTTTCCACAATACGTTTTCCTGAACCCGTTTCCCTCGAACCTCATTAATCATTATCTACTCGTAGAATACACAAAAGTTGGTAAAAAGTGTATTTTTTGACAAAACTGTAGGAAAGACCTCTCTTATTTTTGATCAATCATCTCAAAAAGCATTGTTTTTTGCTAGAAGTGCAAAAAAATATTCATGTCATCAAAATTGTCAAGAAAAATCTGTTTGCTATCAGAATATACAAAAAATGGGTGTTTTTAAAATCAAAAATCAAAATTGCAAAGAAATTTTAATTTTTTGTTAAATTGCAAAGAATCTGTTTTTTAATCGTAATTAACAAGTAATTACAAACACCCCAAAAAAAAAAATTCTAGAAAGTCTTCCCTTTTTGCCAAGGTTTTCAAAAAAGTATGTATTACCTAGTTTTTTTTTATCAAAATTACCAAAAAAACTTCCTTTTTTTTAAAAAAAAACTCTAAAAAGATGTGTTTTGTCAAAATTGCCAAAAACCCTAACAACAAAAACGTCCAACTTTTTTGAAAAAATTGTAGAATAAAATATTTTTTTCAAAAAATATTTAAAAATCTCTTTTTTTGCCAAATTTTGAAGTCAATGGATCACACTTTTGCCCTCTCAACAATTTTTGTTCTTTTCGTTTTTTGATGAATGATAGTTTTTCTGAAAAATTAAGATTTAAAAAAAGAAAAAGCAAAAGAAGAAAAATATTTGCGAATTTTTGAGAAAATCTCTCGTAATGGAATGTTGGAAATTGTATAGGGATATTCAGTTTCGAACTTGGCTTGAATAAAGTGACCAAAACCATACTAATCCATCAGATACAAATCAAAATACAAGAAATTGAAAAAATGTAACTTAAGCCCGTGAAATTAGCGTTCCCGCTAATCAACGCTTCATCTTAGCAATCAAAATCACAATAACTTATGCCGGAAAACTCTACCATAGCATAAAAATCAGATGACCTTCAATTTAAAACAAATCTCGGTATTCTATGTACATGCAATGTGTGCAAAAAAAATGAACAAAATGCCAGTGTCGCTTGTCATGCGGTCAATCATTACATAATATGCGGCGTCTGTGCTTTAAAAGTAGACTTGCCATGTAAGAAATTATGACAATAATCCAAACCAGTTTTTAATATAAAAACAATACCCGTAGACACTACGCCAAATGCTAAATAATAGATAAAAAACCATCTGTGCTATGAGTACAAATCATTACAAATTGATAGAAACTAAAAAATATATATAATGAATCCTAAGGAAACTGAAACATTGTAAGCTATAGTAAAACTGATTTCACCGATAAACTTTTAAAAAACAATTAGGTCAAAAAATTTCAATCGTTTTCACGTAACCCTTTAATTAAACTTCCATTAAAACCTTTTACCGATAGGATGGGAATACGTTCGACTTAGGTACATTTCAATTATTAATCACAGACCGAAAAAACGTCTTAGATATACACGAGACTTGAATAGCAACCGGTTCGAGCCAATAAAATGTACTAAAATATATATAACCGCAATTTTTTTAAAATTAACCGTACCTACGTCGAATGAAGTCATCACTTGACCAGTATAATTACAATACCTTAAATAGTAATCGTATATTTTCAACATTAATTAGATAGGTACCTGCAGTGGCTAAAGCATAAGCTTTCACGAATTTTAACTGAAAAGAATGAAAACGATCGAGTATCGTAAAAAGCTATCAATTCATTAAAAAAGACTACTTTCGTTTTCTTCATAATTAATAATTCCACCAAAATATCGTGGTTGATAAAAGCTTAACTCCCCTATTTTTTTGTCTTTTTTTTTTTAAGAACATTCAATTTCATCATCAGAACTTAAGACCAATATCTACTTGAATAGGCATCCTATTTAATTTTAAAGTAGGTAAGTATATCATATTTTTTTTATGTTTCTGGTTTTTTGTATCAAATGGGTTCCAATAAATTAAGTCCTTTATACATATTTTCGAATACTTAAGTCGAGTATTCAATTATACGTAGGTACATTTCCTGCTTATACCTAAATTAAAAATATTCCAATCCCTAAATAAATTCAGTTCACGTAAATCCGCTTATGTTATTAAGAGAAAAACACAAGACAAGTTCCAATATCTAAAATTGAAATCAATTATTGCATTCAAATTAAACAATAATGAATAGGTAGGTAAAGGTACCTACTTATAAATAGGTAAATTAACCCGGAAAAACGAACGTACCTGATAATAACGCGTTCGATAGAGATGGGCACTATATCGTCATATTGTACGTATTTACAATAACACTCGTATAATCACTTAAAAAATAACCACGACAACTGCGACCTTTTACCATTGATTTTCGATGATACATAAACACGCACGTCAACGCGATGACCACAAACTAATGAATTAAAAAATATACGCATGACTTGGAAGCAACCAGCCTTGTACTGATGTTTCTTCAATTAAACATCACTACACTACCACAAGTGCATGGTGATGGAGAATCAACTGTACTACTCCACATAGAGAAGCATGTACTTCAACTCCGTAGAATACACTGCAGTTAATGCATCGCAAGAAAGAAAGGAAGAAAGAAAATATTTTCGTGAGAGCATTTTTTCGAATGAATGAACTTGAAAAGTAACAAATCGCATTTGCTATTTCCAATAGATGATTGCAATTTCAGAAACTAACGCAGACGTGGGATAATGGTATTTCCTATTCCGCTGTACGAATTTGATAGGTTTATAAGCCGAAATTATGTAATTTGGATACTAAAAACGATCTGTTTCTTACACGGCTAAAGTTTCTTGAAAAACGGAAGTCCAGTGCAAACTGTAAACGATAAGTACATACAGGATGTTTCTGTGAAAGAAGACCCTCTCCACAGTAACCATGAAGGTTTTATTGAGTCTAAACACAGTTGGATATTCGTACCATATTTTTGCCCAATTTCTTACAGCTGCAGGGGTGAAGAAGTCCGTGAGAAAATTTGAAAATTTTAAATTATAATTTTTGAATAACACCATCTTGAACATTAAGTACATTTATTAAAATTTTTTTATTAATTTCACCATAATTCAGTCCATGAAAAAAAAAACAAATTGGAAAATGTTTGCTAGAAGAAAAATTTTTATGTCCATTTGAACTTGTAATAATCAGTGAGAAAAAAATTGACCAAGGCCCCTTTCCCATGAAGCCCCTCAATTGTGGGAGTTTATCTCGAATTTTTCAACATGTCTGAGGCTGGAGTAAAAAGTTATGTATTTTTGAATATCCCATTCAAAAATGCAAATTCTCATTTTTAGGTGTGTTATTTTTTGAAAACTGGAAAATTATTTTAAAAATTCGCCGGAAGTTGTTAAACAGCACACCAACAATTTATACATACCTATGTACATATAATTTGGAAGGTCAAGAAGTGGCTTAAACAAAATT
The DNA here is from genome assembly GCF_950023065.1 of Planococcus citri. NCBI lineage: Eukaryota > Metazoa > Arthropoda > Insecta > Hemiptera > Pseudococcidae > Planococcus > Planococcus citri. Next base: position 46,912,371 of record NC_088679.1, read on the forward strand.
TCGGTCTTATACCACAAGTTGACTAACTTTTTTTTTTCATAGTTGTGACCTGTTGAATTTTCAAAAAAATTAATTTCCAAAAATCGACGAATAATGAGATTTGTAAAAAAAATCAAGTAAATTTGAAAGTGGAGTTGAAAATAGACAAACTTTAAACTTGGGGGAGGAGGGATAAGTAGCAGGATATATCAAAAATCTAGCTACATCGATGCTTAAACGTTGAAATAATTATAATTTTTGTACTGATTTTTTCTAGCACCAAACTTTAAATTTTATTTTCTCAAATTCACATTTCTCTTATTGCAAAATGTGAAAATAATGACCATGTTAAGTTAGACTACCCTAATTTCTATTTTTTAAAAAGAAACTGAAATTGAGAATTCTATTCATATTACTTCCATGCCACCATAATTGAAAATTTTTCCGACATACTTACCAAGGCTACCGTTCTTCAATTAATCGAATCACAAATTGAAATAATCACCTGAAATTATTTATCATATTTTCTCGAAGGGAAAGGACGAAGATAAATATTTTTACAGGTAGTAAAAAATTGATTTAATTTTGTTTTCTTTAGACAACATTTTTTTCTGCCAGTTTAAAATGCTTTTCATCTTCAGTAAAAAAAAAACATATAATTTTTGCAAATTTTTTAAATTTATTTTATTTGAACAAAAACTCACATTATTCGAGGTTATATGCTGAGGGATGTATGGATTTTTGATATGAACAATTGCATACCCATTTTAGAAAAACCATTAAACTTGATGAGAATGATGTGTAGTAGCCTACCTAACTACTGATACCCATCCGAAACAAAAACTGAAAAAAAAATAAAATTTTTTGAGATTCCATAAAAAATATAGGGCCATTCCATGCCAAATCGGCGGATTTTTGCACGAGGGTTCTTCGATTTTTTTTGACGGAGCTGTGGCGCTTCAAAGTTCTCCAAAATGGCCGAAAATGGAAAATTTCAGTTGCAAATTGCTCCGGTTGTGCGTGGTATAGAATTTTGAACTTTTTTCAAATTGTAGTACTTTGAGAGGGTAATCGACGAATGTTGTCAAAATCAGTGTTGCCACTTTCTGAAACCTAAAAAACTCGATTTAAAAACTTATAATTTAAATATAACCACGATGTCCCCCAGTAAAAATTCTGAAAAAATTCTCAGTTTTAGTCCTTTTTATGTAGAATAACATATCAAAAAATTGGCGGGGCATTTTTTTTCATTTTCGTGAAAAAAAAATTACAAGTTTTATTTTTATTGCAAAAGTACCATCAAAAACCTAAAAAATGAAAATTATTGCATTTTTGAAATATTTTATCAATGTGTGGACGAATATGAGAAAAAAAATGCCCTTTACCCCAATTTGTCAACGGCGGCGACATTTTTTCAATGTATTTCACTTTTAAAATAAAATTATAGCACGAAAAATGGCATTTCTCGTCAATTCGTTGACAAATTGGGTGGGAGAAGGATTTTTTTCACATATTCGTCCACACATTGATAAAACATTTCAAAAATGCAAGAATTTTCTTTTTGTAGGTTTCTGGTGGTACTTTTGCAATAAAAATAAAACTTGTAATTTTTTTTTCACGAAAATGAAAAAAAATGCCCCTCCAATTTTTTGATATGTTATTCTACATAAAAAGGACTAAAACTGAGAATTTTTTCAGCATTTTTACTGGGGGACATCGTGGTTATATTTAAATTATAAGTTTTTAAATCGAGTTTTTTAGGTTTCAGAAAGTGGCAACACTGATTTTGACACCATTCGTCGATTACTCTCTCAAAGTACTACAATTTGAAAAAAAGTTCAAAATTCTATACCACGTACAACCGGAGCAATTTGCAACTGAAATTTTCCATTTTCGGCCATTTTGGAGAACTTTGAAGCGCCACAGCTCCGTCAAAAAAAAATCGAAAAAATGTCCGGTTTGCGTCATTCGTCATCGTTTGATGACTTCCACACATGATCTGATTTTTAAAAAAATCGAAGAACCCTCGTGCAAAAATCCGCCGATTTGGCATGGAATGACCCAAATAATAATGAATTTTTCATCAAAGTAAAAAAACTTAAAAAAAAATAGTGATCAATTTTCACGTGCGATGTAAAAGATTATTAAAAATTTACGAAAACGAAAAAAAATCAGTTATTGGTTTGTAGCTTTTCGAAATAAAAAACAAAATTTTCCAAAAAATCTTTATCACTCTATTCCGTATGTTCGTGATGAAGCCAGATTTCTTTTGAATGGACACAGAAAGGCCAACATGGTGTCAGTCAATCAGTTCCTGAAAGGCTTTTAAATTTTAATTTCTTGAACAAAAAGACTGAATTTCATTAAATCATCATAATTTAATATGCGCTTACTTAGGTATCTACTCGTACTCACCTAATAGATATGATTCAAAAAGTTAAATTACGAAATTAAGTTTTACATAATGAGAAAGCTCGTATTGATTTCCCAAATTTCTCATACGTAGGCTATATCTGTAGGTATAGGTAAGTTCTTTCAAAACTTATGAAAATATTTTCCCCGTTTATATGTAGTTCAAGTTACAAAGGTTTGAAAATCCAACTGTGGTTTCTTTTCAAATTTTTCAATGAAAAATGTTTATGGAAAACAAATATTTGTACGTAACTATTTTTATCAACGTAGCGTCTAAAAAAAGGGGGCCTCTGAGGCATCCATCATTCCAAAAGAATTTAGACCAGATTACAATTTATTTTTCAATACTACGACGAAACGAACAAATTCTGACTTAGAATTTTTTTAAAATAAAAAGCATGAAAATATCAAAATTTAATCCACCAAAAAGTTGAGCATATTTTTCAAAATGTTATAAATATTATTTTGTACGTACTTATGCATCTTTTACATTAGCGGAATACCTACCCCGATTCATCTTTATTACCTATACTTGCTCACATATTTTTAGATTAAAATGTCTTCTACTTCAATCAACAACAGAAGTAAGTGATTGATTAGTTCAAGTTCAATCATTATTATTATGCATTCACTGATGAAAATTGATTGAAGTGTTACCGGAATTCAAACGGGAAGAAAACTTTCTATTTTAAAACAAGAATATGCACACGCCGAAAATTATGGCGGATAAATTAATTTAATAACATGAAAAATTCCGCGTTAAATGTCATTAGGTACATAGCACGTGTTCCTCGTAAGGAAAACAAGTGTGACAATCTCATTAAATTATATGTATATCTATTAGTTTTTCAGCATAGGTACTTATTACACGAATGTATAGACCTACACTACATCCATTAATAAGATGTGGGTAAAAAAAATCTATCCAACGACAACCAATTCTCTTCTCTTTTTTTTTCGTTAAAAACCACAAAATAACATAAGTACGACACCTGCATATGCCGAAAATGAACGCGGAAAACGAAAGCTATTCATTGCAAAAGCAAACAAATCAATTTTTTAAAGTAGAAGCTAGTTAAGCTCGTCGTTCAAGATCTAAGACGTAATCGTTTTCAAATCTTGTTAGCTACATTTTAAAACCTTCAAATGCGCGTAATAACCCTTCCGTAATCCATTTTGAGCGCTTTGGCAAATTTCTTCCCTCTAATTGCTACAGGTAGACTAATAAAGTTAGCTAAGCAGGTCGGGTAGGGTAGGTTAGGTACTACAAATCCGTACAATTTGTACGGTACCTACAAAAACATCAAAACCAATAAATGGCCATTTATTCTATTCGCTCAGTTGTTTTCTTTTCAGACTTCATCAGTATAGTACTCGTCGTCGAGCGTGTAATAGGAATATTTTTTACGTAGGTATCATTCGATACGGCACATCACTAATTAATATGCTGCCGTAATTTAATTTGAATTCAAAACATCGCACATTAGTCAAATAAATATCACGTTTTCATCTTAACCTACTTTGCATCGTTGTGCAACTAAACTTCCCTAATAATTTCAATACTTATACGTATGGTACTGTATTATACCTATTTAGATGTGCACCTACTACCTACTCAACTTCTGATACTTACCTTCTTTACTCACTTACTAGGTGCCATTATTTCTTACTCTAAACTCTAAAGATAAGTACGTAAGCGTATGTTCCACTTGAAGTAGATGCACAGAAAACAAGCTAACCCAAGTTAACTCCATAGTCTGGTACCATTCGTGTACTATAAAGAGCAAAATGACAAGTAATAAAAGAGACATCTTGTTCACACCTTACACCAACTTGTTAAATTATTAACACCCTTGAATAGTTTGACATTCGAGTAAACTGCGCGAAAACACCGTTATTTAATCAACGTGCTAAAAGTTTCTACAAGCTGATTAAATTCTCTTGGAAAAGATTAAATATAATATCGAGCGATGATTTATGAAACGAATATTTTACATTATTTTACGCGCATATATGCGAATACACCGACATCGCCTGCCAGAATTGTTTATGTTAGCCATTCTGCTGACATATTTGCGGGCTGCAGTTTCCTTTCCGCCAAGGCGGAACGATTCATCTATTATTTACGCAGCTGTATGCTGGAACTTCCTATAGAACGTTGTTTTTTGTAACTAATATAAAAATGCCGAATTCAATTCAGTACCGAATCTCTCACAGGATTATTACCGCAAGAATGTCACCATAATTGAAACTGAAACATGTAAAGCATTGTAATGCTTTTTGTACGCTTAAATTTCTATGGCGAATCGAGCTTTTGAAAGCTTATGGTTTGCTTTCTACTTCTAGTTGACTCTTTTGGGATCATTATCATACCTAAAAAATGAATGCAAACTCTGCGAAGATTATAAAGTAGATAGAGGATACCTCAATTAATGTTTAAGTACCAAAAACCTAGCAATGAAAATACGAATTAAACCCTATTGTAGCATTTCAAATTTTCCAAGCTTTTTCAAAGTTGTTATTTACAAGAAAAAATTAACCTCGACAGAATTGGATAAAGTTATAGCCAGACCTATGTGTATTTAATGTGGGTGGTTTAAGAAAACAGCAGAAATAAGTTATAAAGATCAATATTCACTTGTAAAATAAAGTTCGACCTGATAAGGCATATTTTTTTATTTACTTAGTAAATTACAAAAAATTTGCATCGTACGGGAGAGTTGCAATTTATTGTTTAATATCCGTATCAAGTATTACTAAAACCCATCCATCAATTAATGAGACACAATTTCAAAGATATTTTCAAGTGATTGAATAATTTTTGACCTTTCAAAACGATGGTGCTGGTTTTGACCTAAATTTTAGAGCCTCCGGCTAATTTTTTTCCCTGTAGGTTGAGAATATGCTGAATTTCATTTTGATTCTTTTCGCAACAGCTTTTTTTCAAAAGTGGATGATATAAAAACTTGCTGAAGTAGGCTTTAAAAATTCAAAAATGAATGATCAATAGGCTACCTAAAATTTGGCTAGGTGCATCTAATGTAATATTTTTAGACGCTCCTTCAATTTAAAAAAAAAAAAAAAAAAAAAAAACAACACACAACAACGGCAATTTATTGCACTTACACTTTGACTTACCTACATATACGAGAAAGTCGTTTTTGAAAGTTTTACATACTTACCTACCTAATTTTAGCAATTCATTTATTTTTTCCAAAATTTTTCCATTAGATTTTTTTTGTTTTGAAGTCTGAAAAAATGTGTTATTAAAGTTAGGCAAATGGCAAATTTGTTTTTCAAATCTTCAAAAGTCAGACAGATAATATCTAAAAGTCTAATTCAATCAATGTTATTCAAAATGTCAAAGAGGTCAAACTTTTCAAAGTTTTTAAAAGTCCTAAAATTTATAATATCAAGAATTTAACTTCACTTTTTCCAAGTTCTTAAAAAAAAATCCGAAAAAATTTAGAATTTTTCCATTTTTCGAAATTTTTTCCCAGTTTTTAAAAGTGAAGAAATAAAAAACAAAAAAAAAATAAGTTATTTATAATAAATCGGATACTTACATTTTCATGTAAGTAAAGGTAAGTACCTACTTGAATTATAAATTGTATAAATTGGTCGATTTTTTCTCAAGTTCTTAAGAGTCTAACAAGTACTTAAGTACCAGAAACTCACAAGGGAGGTGCCCCAGGTCACATACACCGATTTCAATGATTCTTACACCATTGGTTAGAGGACATCGAACATAGTCTACCACAAAATTTTCAGCTGCTGAAGTTGAAATTTCGATTTTTTAGGGCGTTTTTTCGATTTTTACATGGCAATTTTGAAAAATTGGGCAAAAATGGTCGGCGGAGGTCGCATACCTAAACCTTCCATATTATTTGGGAATTTTAATAAACATGGTGAGAATAACCCATGGTGAAATTTTCAGCTGCTGAAGTTGATATTTCAGTCGTCCAGGGCGTTCTTTCGATTTTCACATGCCAATTTTGAAAAATTATCCAAAAATAGTCGGCGCAGGTCGCATACCAAAACTTCCCATATTATTTTGGCATTTTAATACACATGAAGAGACTAGCCCATGGTGAAATTTTCAGCTGCTGAAGTTGATATTTCAGCATTCCAGAGCAATTTTTCGATTTTTTCAAAATTGCAATGTGAAAATCGAAAAATCACACTGGAAGGCTGAAATATCAACTTCAGCAGCTGAAAATTTGGGGTTAGGCTATGTTCGATGTCCTCTATCCAATGATGCAAGAATCGTTGAAATCGGTGAATGTCACCTGGAACACCTCCCTTGTCAGTAGGATTTTCTCTCCAAGTTTTCAAAAGTCAGCGTCTTAAAATTCAACGTGGTTCGGATCAGGGTCTATACAATTTTGGACCCATTATCAGTCCAAAAAACAAAATCTGTGTCAAAAGAAATATTGTTGCAGGTAATATATTTTTTTTCTGTGAAAGGTTGAATTTTGTCATAATATTCTCCATTTTAAACTAGGTATGCAAAATAAACACAAATGCACTTCACTTCTAAGCAGAAATCTATAAGAACATCTCGTCCTGATATCATTTTTACCGACTTTTCTTTAGAAAAGTGGAGTAATATATTTGTTGCGATAGTGATATCACTTCTTTACTTCGTTTTTCAGCCAAAAAAATCTTGAAAATGATAGCTATCATTTTTCATTTTTTAAAACTTTACCGTCCTTCTTACAGGCTGTGAGTGGAGTGGAAAAAAACGTATTTTTTGGAGTACAAATTTTTTCACAAAAAATCCCTGAAATTTTGAAATGTGCGATAGTCTACAATTATTGGAATCTTCCAACCCTGGATCATATTCTCGTACTCATCCTATCATGCTTTGAAGGTCCTATCGACATGAGTGAGAACCCCCTCCCCATGCAGTTTTTCCTAAGTAAGTAGGTATGCATCAAAAGTGCCTCACTACACTTGATTATTGTAATTTAAAAGTGAATGGAAATGAGGATTTTTGAGATGATGACTGATCATTCGATTTTTTCATCGATTTATATTATGATTTACGGGCTATTTTGAGTATTCAAAACCCTACAGGACCCTCACTTTTCCTTTCGGATAGCAGAAATTTTTTCGCAAGCTACCTTGTAAATCCTCATGCTCAGTTACAAAAAAAAAAAAAATTAAAATGCTTAAAATATCAGAATGTAGGTGACTGAGTGACCAAGTAGACTTTTTTATGTGCAGAAAACGTGTGCTGTATTTTAATACATTTTAAGTTTGCGAACGAGAAAAAATTGTGACTTTTTCAATTTTAAGTTTGCCCTGTTCAGTGTTCATTTCCAAAAAAAAGGGAGCTACTACATGTACCTACCTACTCTATCTCTATCAGTTAAACGATACCTACTTATAATTTTTTGTCCATCGTGTCGATTTCTTTTTTCCCACAGATCTATCTGAACCATCGCAAAGACTGATTAACGCATCTTAATTAGTCAGCTTCTGGAAAACCGCATTCACAAAGACTCGTTAAATAGAACGTGCAATAACCCGAAATTATATTACATAATTTTGGAAACCCCTGAATGAAAAATACCGCGATATGCATATTGAACTATATTTTTTCGCTTGATCAAGTAAATATTGCGATATGTATGACTAAATACCGCTTAACAGAGCACTCAAGTAAGACAAAATCAGCAATGGAACCATCGGTGCGGCTTTTTATATGGCGTAAAAATATAGCCCATATTAACGTTACGGTCTATGATACATTGAATATAAACAGCACGTTGCCATTTTCAAATGGCAGTCTAAATTTGTCTTCGAAGTCATCGCAGTTCACCTACTGAAATTCTACTCCTTACCTTACCAATACTTCAAATGGATCAAGTTAGTTTTCGCGAATAAAACTATAAGAGAATTGGAAAAAAACACATTTTTCATTATCAGTTGCGTGTTTCAGAATTTTATGAAAATGTTTCAAATCATATGTGCAGTGCTCGCTTTCCTCGTTACAATTATTAACGCGTTACCTCAAGATGATCTTGATTATTACGTAAGTTACCTATTTATACTTAGGTATTATTTATTTGTATTCTTAAGACAGGTATGCGTGTAAATATTCGTTTACTTTCTAATCAGCATTTGATACCTATTCGCGACATGAAATAATAAAAATTTGCAGTAAACTTAAGTACCTACGAGTACTATCGTCTCAGACAGAAAAAAAAAACTGCATATATATATATAAAATGAAATGAAAACGTAGCTTTATCTGATGAATATTTTTATTAAACATCGTGAACCTTTTTTTTTATTATTGTAAACGTAAATGTAATTCTCGAGGTACCTTCAACCTAAAAGATACCCATCCCAGTTTTTCTGATAAAATTCTAATTTTAACCGAACTGGAAACGAAATGATAGATACCCATATAATGCAGAACCAACGAAAAATCTGCTTCAATAACTTTTCCAGTTTTCAAATCCATTATTAGGTACACCTATCTTACTTTCTTCACTCGTATATAAAATGAGAAAGATTCTTTCACAGTAATGTAGTAGGTAGGTACCTATACCTAATATGAGGGTAGATAAAATACAAAAATAGGTAGCTGAATAATACTGATATTTCATGACTCGTTAACATTATTTTGTAGGTACCTCCTAAATACAAATTCGATTACGCTGTTCGTGATCCCGAATCTGGGGACGTCAAAAGTCATTGGGAATCCAGAGATGGTGACGCTGTAATTGGCGCGTACACGGTTCACGATCCAGATGGAATTATCAGAGTAGTGGAGTACACCGCTGATCCAGATAATGGTTTTAATGCTCACGTTAGCAAACAAGAAGGCGGATACGAACCGTCGTATAATTCGTTTTAATTATTTATATCGCTGCTCGGTGCTTTTCCTATTGTTTCAAAAATGTGAGAGCTTAATCGTCGAGATGGTTTTTCAAATTTGATACGATTTTGGCACCTATGGAGGTAGGCATTTCTCCGTTTTAATTCGGAATATCGAAAATGGGTAAGCTCGTACTTCGATACCTATTTTAATAACTTTGATTTATAATTCGATGTTTCTACTTTCATCATTTGTATGTACCTAGTACCTACGTATACGGAATTGTTCAAATCTGCGAGCTTTTTGATTCGCTCGATTTGTTACTTCTGAATTTATAGGTATTTCGTAGGTGTGCGAGTATTTAAGCTTACCTACCTGTATAACGTGTATACTTATAAATTTGTCTTATAAAAGTCCATTTTCCTATGTAATCTCATGAGTAGGCAAAATTTCCTACAGTGTTTCGTTGTATTTCGTTATTATTTAAAGTTATTTTTCTATGTACCTACTGTAAATGAAACTTTCATGTGATTTTATATAAATAGGCTCAGACATGATTGAAAATTTTGTGGTTATAAAGTTCGCACAATTTTGTAATTTTACTTCACAAATTTGACACATTTTTCAATACGAATATTTTCACAAAAAATGTGCGAATCGAGTATTTACTTTCTATTTAATTTATTTTTGTACTTCTACTCGTGCATAAGTAGGTACCGATACCTATCATAAGTTATTTTGTGTTTTGTTTAAATTTTTGGTTCTCATTTCATTTATTATACTTGTAAGGTCTATGTTTCTTTTTTTGTTATTGTTTTATTTTACCAACATAACAGTTACCTACCTATGTTATTATTAATCGATGTAATAAAATTACTCGAAAACATTTGATATTTAAAATACATTTTATTTGATTGGTAAGAAATAATTCAATGTCACTGACATATTTATGAATTACTGAAACACCTAATTTACTAATTCGGACATATCAGTAAACATTTTTTTCTCTCATTTTAACATTTTTACTGGAGTTCTGATCTGTTGGAGAGTGTTTTCTACAGAAATTAATTTTACTACATCTCATAATTTTCCATTTTTTGTAAAAAAAAAAAAAAAAAAAAAAAAAAGGTGTTTAAAATTAAGGAATCTAATTGAGTAATTGAGTTTATTTCAAACATTTTATCACATAAAATAAACAAAATCACTCAAAATTTACAACTTGATACTCAAAAATTGTTCTCCTGATGATATTCTATGAGAATATGATGATGACGATCATCCCACTGAATTTATTACTTTGAAGCAATTTTTGAAAAACATCGAAAAAGTGTCCTAAATTTGGACGGTTGACAGTATCCTATAAAGATACTGTTTCTTTCTTTTTTTTCTTCTTTTTCTTTTTTTGAAAAATTTCCACTTGATTTTTCACTTAGCATTCTTCTATAAAGCTTAAAATTCATCTGTCCATTTTTTTTTTTTTTTTTTTAGTGTGCGTAGCACACTATTGGTTTCGTTCTGAAACTGGAAAAATTCTTTGGAACGAATGTTCTCTTAGATGGATGGGCCGATTTTTTTGAAATTTCTTTACTTAGATGCGGCTTGACATGAGGTATTCAACGCCGTAATTATAATTGCAATTACTCAATTAGCTTCTTGAGTGATTGCAATTAATTACGAAAATTTGTGCCAAAAAAAGAATAAAAAGGGGAAAAGGGCCGTATCAAAAGCGCGAAGCCGACAAAAGCAAAGCCGACGTCAGATAAATTTTGAAATTATTTTTATCAAAGGGAAGCCGACCCCCTGTGGTGTTATATTTATCAAAAGTGAAGCCGACATCGGTTTTAATTTCGAAATTTATGTAACACCACAGGGGTTCTAAAATCTTTTCTATTGTTCAGTTTTCAAATTTTCATCAAAGGGAAGCCGACCCCCTGTGGTGTTATATTTCACCGAAAGCAGGTGGTTACCCCTTCTGAATCAAAACCCACCGTTTTAGAACACCTGCAGGTGTTTCATTTACACACAAATTTCGAAATTATTTTTATCAAAGGGAAGCCGACCCCCTGTGGTGTTATATTTATCAAAAGTGAAGCCGACATCGGTTTTAATTTCGAAATTTATGTAACACCACAGGGGTTCTAAAATCTTTTCTATTGTTCAGTTTTCAAATTTTTATCAAAGGGAAGCCGACCCCCTGTGGTGTTATATTTCACCGAAAGCAGGTGGTTACCCTTTCTGAATCAAAACCCACCATTTTAGAACACCTGCAGGCGTTTCATTTACACGCGTTCAGTACCTAGATGCCGAAAGCAGGTGGTTACTGGTTACCCTTTCTAAATCAAACCCCACCAGTCATTTGTAATTTTGCTGTGCTCCTAAGAGGTTCTCTCACTCACTCAGTACTTTTGGAGTTGCATTATGCTTTCGTGATATATCGCGTTGTGCTCTGGAGCTTTTAGAATAGCATAGTGTATTCGGAATCGCGTTGTGCTTTTTTTTCAAAATCATGTTGTGCTTTTTTTAAAATCGCGTCGTGTTTTTTTTTTTGAAATCGCGTTGTGCTTTTTTTTTGAAATTGCGTTGTGCTTTTTTTTCCGAATTGTTTTTTTTTTGAAATCACCTTGTGCTTTTTTTTCAAATTTGCGTTGTGCTTTTTTTCAAAATCGTGTAGTGCTTTTTTTCCAAAATCATGTGGTGCTTTTTTTCAAAATCATGTTGTGCTTTTTTTTCGAAATCGCGTTTTCATTTTTGAAATTGCATTGTGCTTTTTTTCAAAATTGTGTTGTGCTTTTTTTCGAAATCACGTTATTTTTTTTCAAAATTGTGTTGTGCTTTTTTTTGAAATCGCGTTGTCCCTTTTTTCAAAATCATGTTGTGCTTTTTTTTTCGAAATCTCGTTTTCATTTTTGAAATTGCATTGTGCTTTTTTTCAAAATCGTGTAGTGCTTTTTTTCAAAATTGCGTTGTGCTTTTTTTCAAATTCAAGTCGTGCTTTTTTCAAATTCGCGTTGTGCTTGTTGTGCTTTTTTTCGCAATCGCGTTGTGCTTTTTTTTTCGAAATCGGGTTTTCATTTTCAAAATTCCGTTGTGCTTTTTTTCAAAATTGTGTAGTGCTTTTTTTCAAAATTGTGCAGTGCTTTTTCACAAATTTGCGCTGTGCTTTTTAAAGCAAATTTGCGTTGTGCTTTTTTTTTGCAAATTTGCGTTGTGCTTTTTTTTAAAATCGCGTTGTGCTTTTTTTTCAAATTCGTGCTGCGCTTTTTTTCAAAAATTCGCGTTGTGCTTTTTTCCGAAATTATGTTGTGCTTTTTCTTACGAAGTCGCGTTGTGCTTTTTTTTTTAAAAACTGCGTTTTCTCCAAAATTGTGTTGTCCTTTTTTCCCAAAATCGCGTTGTGCTTTTTGTTTTAAAATCGCGTTGGGCTTTTTTTTCTGAAATCACGTTGTGCTTTTTTTGGAAATCGCGTTGTGTTTTTTTTTTAAAAATGCGCTGTGCTTTTTTTTCTAAAATTCGCGTTGTGCTTTTTTTCGAAGCGTCCGTTGTACTTTTTTTAGAAATCGCGTTGTGCTTTTTTCTGAAATCGCGTTGTGCTTTTTTTTACAAAGTCGCGTTGTGCTTTTTTTCAAAATCACGTTGTGCTTTTTTTCAAAATCGTGTAGTGCTTTTTTTTCAAAATCGTGTGGTGCTTTTTTTCAAAATCATGTTGTGCTTTTTTTTTCAAAATTGGGTTGTGCTTTTTTCCAAAATCGTGTTGTGTTTTTTTTCAAAATTGCGTTGTGCTTTTTTTCTAAAATTCGCGTTGTGCGTTTTTTCGAAGCTCCCGTTGTGCATTTTTTCGAAATTGGGTTGTGCTTTTTTCCATAATCGTGTTGTGCTTTTTTTTACGAAGTCGCGTTGTGCTTTTTTTTAAAAAACCGCGTTTTTTTTTTCAAAATTGCGTTGTCCTTTATTCTTGAAATTGCATTGTGCTTTTTTTTTCAAAATCACGTCCTTTTTTCCAAAATCGCGTTGTGCTTTTTCTTTGAAAATCGCATTGTGCTTTTTTTCAAAATCACGTTGTGCTTTTTTTTTCCAAAATTGCGTTGTGCTTTTTGTTAGAAGTTCGATTTGTGCTTTTTTTGAAATCACGTCTTTTTTTCCAAAATTTGAGTTGTGCTTTTTTTTCAAAGTTTGTTTTTTTTCAAAATCGTGCTCGCGTTGTGCTTTTTTATCGAAATCGCATGCTTTTCTTCCAAAATCATGTTGTGCTTTTTTTCTCAAAATCGCGTTGTGCTTTTTTTTCAGAATCGCGTTGTGCTTTTCTTTCTAAAATCACGATGTGCTTTTTTTTACTTTTTTTTCTCAAAATCGCGTTGTGCTTTTTTTTCAAAATCGCGTTGTGCTTTTTTTTCAAAATCGCGTTGTGCTTTTCTTTCTAAAATCACGATGTGCTTTTTTTAAAATCATGGTTGCGTTCTTGAAATCTGGTTCTAAACAAGCGGTACTTTTTTTCAAAATCGCATTGTTCTCATTTTGAAGTCGCGTTGTGCTTTTTTCGAAGTTGCGCCTTTTTTTGAAATTTTGTTGTGCTTTTTTTCAAAATCGCGTTGTGCTTCTTTACCAAAATCGGGTTGTGCTTTTCTAACTAAAGAGGCTACGCACACTGTTACAGCTGCGCTAAGCGCAGCTGTCTAGTTTTTTTTTTTTTTTAGTGAAAAAACTGACGATTTATCTTGAAGCGATTTTCGAGAGAAAAAAACAGTACCTATTCGCTTCTTGGTAAAATATGAAAAATTCAGATCTTCAAAAAATGTTATTTCAACTCATTTATCTACATATTCATTGAATCGAATCTTTTTTCGGGAAAATTCAATTACCTACGTGAATCTACCAAAATGAAATGAAGTTAAATTTATAGATAAATGGTACACTACGTATCGCATTGCAAGCCATATTTTGTTACTAGAATATTTCTCCGTTACCATCTTTCCACAAAAATTCACCGACATACCTATCTAATATTTAACTCTTCGAAATTACCGAATACCGAATAAGTAAATTGATTACCTATACAATTTATAAAAAAATTTATTCTTCGGGTGTATACTTTGAAACGGAAAGAAAAATTAAGAAGTTAAATTCACCGTGAAATTCTATCGTTACTCAAACAACGGAAAAACTTTAATGAAAAAGTTTTGTCAGCAACCTTTTATCATTTCGAATTTGCGAAAGCAAAAATTAATACAGCTAAAGAATTTAAAACTTTTTGAAACAAAACAGTAGTTAAAATATGATTAAGCAATGAACGAATTTTACACCGCTCGCAATTTCAAAAACAACCGAGTCTAAATACCGCAAAAATTAGGTATCTTGTTCTTTTGAAGCTGCCGTCTTAACATTCTCGAGTAGATATTTTTTGAATTTTTCATCGCACGAGATAATAACTTAGACACGTTTATTAATTTTTTGCTTCAAGTGTTTACCTAAGGGAGACACATCCCCTCGTGTAAGTAAATTTCACGCTAGGTAAATAATTAGAATTGCCTTTTTGTCGCATTAATAAATTTTTAACGTTGGTGAAGAATAAAAATGGAAAAGTTTTACTTAATGAATTAACACGTAAGATAACCATCAATGTAAAGTAACACAGTAAGTTGCATAAACGTTTCCACAAAGGAATACAATTTTATTATAGGTAAGTTCATGTTCGGGCCAAATGAGCTCGCGTTAAGGCGTATTTTCAGGCAAATTGCCTATTCGACGTATCGTAGTGAGTTACTGAAGGTATAAGTAAAGTACGACGAAGCAAAAGCATTAATGAAATGATTAACGCTTCAAACCTTATGAAAAGTGGAAAAGAATCAACTTTTTTGGATTTCTCATTCCATACTCGATGATTTCTTTTCCAAGTCTGACACGCTCGATTATAAAAGAAACGGAATAGTTTTCGCCAACAATTTCGTATTTTCGAAAAGAAATATAAACGTTCAACGCAATAGGTAGTGTTTGAAATAAAATCTTATTACAAGGAATTTAAAAGTTTGCCAATATCAAACATAATTATTTTTACCAGCAAATATGAAATAAATGTTGAATTATTAAGTATATGTACCTATAAATAATTACCAAGGTAGGTTCTGAGATTTATGGAGTGCACTTTGCCTTACAATCCAGCAGATTGTTTTTTTTTTACATATTTGGATAAATACCTTTTTTCCTTGTAAATTAGAATAATTTTGATTGAATAAAATTAGTAGATAGGTACTTGAGAAATCAATTTTAAAAGGGAACAATTTTCGAAGGTACTGTCAAACCCCCTAATTTCGGACACCTTTTTCACGTTTTTCGTAAAAGGCTTTAAAACGAGCGATTCAACTTGGTGTTTGTCTTCACATTCTCATAGAATGTCACCGTGTGAACAGTTTTTGAGCATCAATTTATTAATTTTACGTGATTTTGTTTGTTTAATTTGAATTCGAAAAGTGTCCGAAATTAGGGTACCTTGGATCTAATTTCGGACACTTTTTCTTTAATGTGGGAACTCGAAAATTTTAGTTGAAAAAGAAATTATTTACCCCTGAAAAACGACTCCAATCAAAAACAGCTCGAATCATGATGTGAAATGTAGAAAAAAGAGATTTTTCAAGGAAATGTTCAGCACTCTCATTATACACTTTCTTGTTAGAAAAATAAGTTGGTAACATTGAATAATTTCTTATCAAACTCCTTGTTGATGATTTTACGGCTCAGATCTTTTACTTTTCAGTATGGTTTTTAGGAAAATGAGTGAAATAATAGTGCAATTCTTCATCAAAACTAAAAACACTTGAAAAAAATACCGTTGAACTCGAAAAATACACATTTGCAAGTGCATCAGTGTTACCCTTCCAAACTCAGTAATGCGTGATCCAAAGTGTCCGAAATAATGATCCGTTTCGCGACTTTTTCAGTTTTTAGGATTTAAATACTAGAAACAAAACGTGAAATTTGAGGAATGAATTTTATTTTTAATTACCAGTGACTTCTTGATATTTTAGAGCGATTTTCATGGTTATGAAAGCATTTGGATAGACCCTGTGAATAACTTTTTCCTCACTCTTCATATGAAGCACTTTGTGAAGTCCATTTTAATGATTAAAGAAATAGCGTAAAATGAAAATTCTTACATCAGGGAGATTGTCCGTGATCTAAACTAATAGAAGAAGTGTTCACTTTTACTTGTACCCTTAGTTCTCATCAATAAAATAGCAAAAACATCAAGTGTCCGAAATTACGTACCCTGTCCGAAATTAGGGGGTTTGACAGTAAGTAAGTACATATCAAAATTACATTATAATTTAAATAAGAAACCGAAAAGGTACTTTACTACCAGAAAAATTTCCGTAACTACATGTATATAAGTATCGACCCAAGATTATTTGAATGAAATGAAATCAGTTTGGCCAAGCACTGTCCAAATTGTGAAAATTGCGCAATGTGGTCCAATTTATTGCAACAATGTTGAAAATTTGGCGCAATGAATTCAAAACATAAATTTTAGTTTTGGTTTTGATTTGAAAGAAATTACTTTATATTTGAAACCTTTTTTCCTGTAATTAGTCGTAAATTTTTCAAATATGAAGAATGTAGATCTCGTAAGTATTAAGTAGGTACCAGCCACCTTAAAACACAGAAAACTAACGTAAACTAAACCGAGGTTTGAAATCCATTTCGATTTCAGCAATTTCAATTTCGTCTAGTTTTTCACAACTAATTTCACGTTTTCAGTACGATACAACGTTTTCGTACAAGATAGGTACCTAAGTAATAATAGGTTTAATCAATTTACATGTACAGGGGTCCGGTAAACGGACAACGTTCAAATTACATTCATCCAGACATACCTGCTAAATGATTTGCCTACCAATGAAATTGAAGGGGTAAGTGGAAATGACTTGGAAAATGGCAAATCAATCAAATTGTTGACCATTAATAATGTTTCAAAACGCAGAGAAATTTTTCTATGATAATTTTTTGCTAAAGCAAGACAAATAATTGAGTTATTGACATATATGTATAGGCTATGATTTTAGCGTCATGGGTCGTGGGTCAGTTCAAAACTTTGAAGACGCTGGTAGCATTACTTAACTAAGTATCTAGTCTCACAGCAGTTTGTCTGGTTTTTAAACGTTTACAGAAAACGTATACTTATTATGAAGGACCATTTCAAAACTTTATGCGCTTATTCCGGCGAAGTAAGGCATTTATATGAATTTTTCGACTTTTCTTGATCTGTACAAGGAAGGGATCTCACTCAGCAGAAAATACTCGTAGTTTAGACTAAACAAATAAGAACTGAAAGAGCACCCAAAAATACAATGTGATAGAAAACTCAAGTCTAGTTCATAGTTCTTAGTTCTTACTTCATTTTCCACCCACTAGACCCCTCTCTCAGAATCGATCTTTGATGTTTTTGAACCTTTCTAGAGCATCCAGAAAATGTTTAAATTTTCCAATAATTTTGGAAACTTTTTTTTTTTTAATCTAATAAGAAACAACTGAAAATCTGTTTCTGCCGATTAAAAACAAATTCAAGAATCTGTTAGGGGACCTAGAAACGCAAAAACTATCATCAATAGATCCTGGAGATTGAAAATAGTCGGTTACCAATTTACGCATTCGAAAATAATAAATTTTCATTGCCCCCCCCCCAATATTACCGAGAGAATTTTTTGATTTTGACCATCGGAAACAAATCTGGAAAATTCATTTTCAAATTGATTGACGGGATCATAAAGATGTTAATTCGATTTTAATAGGTGTTAAATTTGGTTTCATTCGAAATTTGGAGTGCCTCATATCTTGAAAATGTTCCAATTTTCAAATTGGGTCGGTCCCTTCAATTTGTAAGAAGAACCATTTGTGTCATGATAACATTTTTTCATTCGTTCACTCGAGTAGGTACTAGGGTTAGGGAAGTTATTCAACAGATATAAACATTTCCTTATTTTTGGTGAATTTTTCAAAATCGGTTTCTAGTTCAAAAAGTAGTGTAAGTTCTTTCATTTACAGATGGCAAGAGAATGTTTGAATCTTTTAAATGACTTCCCTAATCCTTAGTACTTCAGTGGACAAACAAAAAATTGTATTATGACAAATTGCCTATCTTTAAAATTTAGGGGGCAAAAACAATTTGGAATAATTTCGAATTTTCAAAATTTAGGGCACTCGAATTTTGGATTTTCTGATCAAGTTTACTCCTTCAATTTTGAAGATGTGCAATCAGTCATAATAACATTATTTTGTTCGTTCACTCGATTACAATAAATATGAGTTAGGGACATTATTTGAATAATCCAAATATTTATTCTAATTTTTAATAATTTTTTCAAAATTGTAGATTTTTGAAACTTTTGCAGAGCACATATGTAGGTACTTTCTTCAATTTTCAAGATCGGAAACTTATCATAATAATGCTTCTTCCACTCCGGACAGCTGAAATATCTTCAACGTTTCACTTGTGTGGTAATAAAATATCAAATCGATTACGATGTAGGTAGTAGACCGTATTTTGAAACTCTCGTTAAAGTGGCAAGCAGTCCAGATTTTCCACGAGACACCCTTGTATACAAGTGCAAAAATTTGAAGGCGAGAAAAGAAAAATCGCAACGCTAAAACATATAATCCTCGTACCTGCGTATAAATGAAATTAATCCGATTTTTTATGAACGGAGCGTGCGAGCGCACTTCTCAAAAGAAACTTAGTACATACATAGGTGCTCAAGCCTATATGCCCGGTGAATAATTCATTTACTTATACGATGTCACGTATGCTGGATTATAGAGGGGAAAAATGAAACAGAAAATCATTGCAGTGACACATCGAGTTAAATGATTAAGGCGTGTGCCAATGTATATAGGTATGTTATAATAAGTATGTATCTAAATCTATCTATACGTAGTGTAGATACCCTAATGAGAACATTTCACGGTTAGTTATAAAATGCGTAACAGGATCGCAACATCTAACTTTAAAAGAATAACCCGCCATCGCCAGTATTTCATTGATTCCGTAATTGCTCGAGTTATTACATCACAGCGCTTTTATTTTTACTTGGATATTTTTTTTTTCATCTCTCGTTTGTCTTACATTCGCAGTGAATTTATGTCAAAGCTGATCGAATGGTATGATAAAAGTTCCATATCTACAATACCTGCTAGTGCAGATCACATTTGTATGTATGGCATAACAATCAACTAAATCGATCTGATGTATACCTATTATCTAGTACATCCTTTAAAAAATAAAATAAAGAGAAGAAAAGAAAAAGACAGAAACATTTTCTTCAATTCACACGCTTCTTTTATTTTTATTTACTTTTCAACAAACAAAAAAACTCAAATATTATATAAACATTTTGTAAAATTATACTTAATTAATTATATTCGAAAGCGAATTTTAAGTTTATAAAATATCATCGTAATAAAATAACTTTAAAAACAACAGAAGATGTGCAATCCACCAACTTACACTATAGCAATATAATTCGAAGAATCTGCTGGATAAGGGATATTAAGTAAATACACATTATCAAGTTCTTCGTAATATTGGTTCAGTTCTTCTACCAAATTATTAGTCGGAACGTTTGATTGCGGAAAAACTGTAAACAAAGGTGAAATATATTTTCGTAAATATTTTTCTTCTTGTTAGTCTACTTGTATAGGCATCTATTCGTTGAAATATAGAACCCCAAAGCGAAATTTTCAACTTTTGATTATTTTCGAAGAAAAAATTCACTGTTCACTTTTGACGAATCAATACTAGTATAGGTATGTCTATATTTCGATCTGGATACTTTTTTTTATTACAAAAAACAGCTGTAAATACCGAATAAAAACCTTTCGAAAAAAAGGAGCATTTCCCTCATCTTCAAGTACTTACTTGACACCCCACCAAAAAAATAATACCTCCTGAAATCTGATATAAATCGAACCATAGGCTACTTGGATCATAACTTCTAACGACGACTGTTCATCAAAATCCGGATGCTCATACATATACTAAATTATTGTATGTACTACCGATTTCACATCACTGAACACGAATCAATAACAATTCATACGCGTTTAGGTATTTTTTAATTCAAATTAATTTTATCAGAATTGTGTAACAATAACACATGTAGCCAGATTCACGTCGAATATCTTCCGCATTAATTCGGAAGTGAATGAGATGCTGTTACATCGTATCGATGATAAGCATTTTTTTTTCAAATGATTTTGTTCGCGCCATTGAAACTCGCTATAACGATGACGTGCTAGTAACTGTAATGACAGATTTGACACTCGTCGCGATTTTTTTTTTTTTTTTGCTAGATAAAATAGATGTCAGAGTGAACGAGTGCATTGGACTCAGCGAAACACTATATTTTCAATATTTATTAGGTACGAGCATACTCGATACCTACATAGTCTCGGGTTATCCAAATTTTATTAGAATGTGGGAGAAAATGATACGATAATTTTCTTGTGATGTAGGTATTTTCGATTTTTCCTAGTATCAAAAATCTGTACCTAACAAAAATCGAACTGGAAGGGACAAACTTCTAACGTACCTACCAATCTTGTATTAAAAAATTGACATTTTGATTCAAAATAAAAACAATTAAAAATAGAATAATGCTCGTCGAACATCGTGAGATAAAAATATTGTACAGTGGAACCATTGTCGAAAGTTTATACTTACTTACTCATTTCCGCTTAGCTTTTTCAAAACTTTCATTTTCCAAAATTATTTTTATTTGGAAGCCAACTTTTTTGTGATTTGGCCAATTGGGCAGAGACCCTATAGTAGGTTATTTCTTCAAGGCAATTTGTTTCCCAACATGGAAACGTAGACAACCCCCAAAGAGTTTAGGGAATAATTATAAAATCATAATTTGTTTTAAAGGAAAGAACTAGGTTACCTACTGATTAAAAGAACTTCTGAAAGAACTTGACAAAAATGAACTTTGATCGAACTGTTCTGATGGTTCAAACGTAATGATAGGTGTGGAAATTCTAAAAACATCGAGAGACTATGTGAACCTTTTTTTTTTTTTTTTTTTTTATTGAAAGGAACATCAAGATTTTTTATTCATTTTTCCACTGCTCTTTGCTGAGAAGGTTGAATTGACCTAAAAAAGCTGGCATTTGACGAAGCCCAGCAAAAAAAAGGATCAAATGACCTTAACAAGAAGAAGGAATCAATGATTTCGAATTTTCAGATCAATTTTCGCAGTTGTCGGTCAAATTTTTCATGTCCCATATTTCAGGAAATTTTTTTTATTATTATTTTTTATTCAAGTAGGTAGGTAATGCTTTGATGAGTTGTTGATGTCTATGTGCTTCCAAGTATAAATATGCAAGTAATTTGGTAGTTCAATTCTAATATTAAAACAGTATCATATTTCAAAGAAAAAACAAATACTCGAATTTAATAAAAATGAACATTGAGTTTTTTGATGATTTGCAAGTACCAAATACATATCAAGCAAAACCACTGAACCAAACCTAAAAAATAAAAAATTGAAGGAAAAAATCGAAATATATTCGAAAAATGTTTAATTTTTTTACACCAAGCGTAGAAATTTTGCGAGTGAAAGGGATAAAAAATTGACCTAAAAACTTGAAATTTTTGTACGTCTGGTTGAAGTTCTTAGTCATAATTTTTTATGCTTCATCTTTCGAAAAAATGAAAAAAAAAAAAAAAAAAAAGGAATAATGGCCCACAATATCTATATCACTTACAATACACTCGTTCTTTCTCATTACTTTTTGACGATTCAACTAAAGTCACGTAAAATGAGCAAGTTTTTCTTTTCAAGGAAATACTTATCGTCATCGTGGATATATTTTTAGGTAGGTATATTTTGAAAAAGAAAAAAAAACGATGGTTTAAAAATAAAACGAGCATCTCTTTTTCACAAACGGGGGTTGGAAACTCTGTAGGACCTAATTCAAAAAAATAAATAAAGATAGTAATTCGAACTCTGCAATAATTTCAAATTAGTGATAGTCGACTTTGTCGCACCACGTTTTCAAATTTTTTAAAGTAGGAATGGGGAAAGATGCATCGTATTTAAAAAAAAAATTTTTAATAAATAAAGGAGATATTCAAACTCAGTACCTATACCTACCTTAAAAAATCAAACAAATTGAGCATATTTGTAGTTCAAGAGTAGTGATGGAGAGAGGGGGAGGGTTAAGAGGGACATTTTTATCACATAATCTCAAACTTTTTAAAAAATCGATCCCCATCCATTCGTTGTGAGTCTACATCCATAACAACAAAATTTCCAAAACATACGTTCAAATAAAAAATACACACAATTTACCTATTCCCCAACCAGAAAAAAAAATGACAAAAAATCGTTACGTAATGACGCATCTAAATTTTTTTCTTCAAAAATACTCACATAAATTTTTTATTTACCACGTAATGGATCGATACATACATTAAACAAAGCTCGCCTTTACGTTACACGTATTTTCAAAAATTACATAATACAGTATCGCATCACGTCAGCAGGTTCAACTTTCAAGTCTTACTTTTGAGATATCTACTATACATAGCTTAATTATTTACCGCGCAGTGCCGAAAATTACTCCAAAATTTTAACTCGATTCAAATTCCTAAAAAGTTTCTCCAACACAGGAATTCCCTACGAGGAAACAATTCGTTTTCTACGACGAAATCTTACAATTAGGCAGGAGCTCGTGACGTAGGTCTGTTATAAACTTCTTACCTACTTATTAGACACTCGGTATACTTTTTTCACGTTTCGTATTCTTTTAGGTCTCAAGTACATAGGTATAGGTACGAGTATATTTCTTTCTTATCTACGTGACTTTATATGAGAAAAATATGATAAATAATATAGATTATTCAACTGTAATGTGCATTTCTTTTGCCCAAAAATAACGTGTTTTGCGTATAAAATGCAGTATAGGTACCACCTACCCCGTATTAGAGC
Organism: Planococcus citri; assembly: GCF_950023065.1. Lineage (NCBI taxonomy): Eukaryota > Metazoa > Arthropoda > Insecta > Hemiptera > Pseudococcidae > Planococcus > Planococcus citri. The sequence goes on from NC_088679.1 coordinate 46,935,567, forward strand.
CGCATTAGCAAAAAAAAAAAAGTACATGAACAGACCAATCGAATTATTTTTGCTAAAAGAACCTCAAATACAATGTTGAAAATATATTCATCGCATTACTTATACCTATCAAAGGCGATAACGCGAAGCGTAAGATTTATGGCTTTAAATTGAAATTGAATGCTGTTTTCAATTCAATACGTACATGCTATGTACATACCTATGGATATACGAACTTAATTGATTTATTTCTGCCAATCCTGCGGTGTAACATCTCAATGTATGTACATTACTATACGCATTTGCAAAATATATGACCTACGTTTTTGTTTAATAGCGACAAATTATAATACACAGTACCATTTACACTAGATTAAAGCCTTGTGTCTGTCTATACGTATAATAATGTATTTCACCATTCTGCATACAATGTTGCCAAGTATTTTGAGACTTTTATTTCACACGAAAACAACATTTTGGCAAAATCTCATCAAAGACTACATACATTGATTTTGACATTTTATGTAACAAGGTATCAATACTTCAGATTAACACAATCCTGACCGGAATTTGTAGGCTACAAATTTAATTTGCGTCCTTTTCACATATGAAATTTTTCGAAAAAGTAACAGTTTAACAACTCTCAAAGAAGACTCCAGAAGGGCTCGAAAACTCTACTACATTGATTGAAGGAAGGGATCAAAAATATATAATAGGTACATATAAATCAAATGCTTCAAAATCTACTTACGTATGATTTTAATTCACTTTTCTAGGTACCTAATATTTATTATTATGATATAGATATTCTGCGGTGTTGACGCAAATCTTTAAAACTTCTATTGAAAATATGTATGAAATAACTACACAGTGTATTGAGTCGATCCTGCCCTATACGAGTAATTTTCGCGAACAAAATGCTAACGATTAAATTGATACAACATTTGATATGCATAATTAAATGCAATAAATGCTACCATACCAGCCATACCATTCAGTTCACGTAAATTGTCAGGGAATACCTACCTATCAGAATCGATTAGACACCCATGTACAATCCACTCATTAATGCACTATAGTAGGTACCCGATGACAAAATTTCATAAAAAAAAAAAAAAAAAAAAGTAGAGGATAGAAAATGATGTAAGTTTTAGAAGTACCTACACACGTGAAAATTAAAACCACTCTTGGCCAGACGATTTTAAGAGAAGATCACGCGAGCACACGACCTATTCTTCGATACTTCTCTGAAAAACATTGTATCGCTTTTCATTACACAAGAAACATTTTTAATGAAAAAAAATCCACGTTGTAACTACAAAAATGTGGAGTATTTCTGTCTTTTTCAACATCACAACACCTAAATTTTATAAACGACGGCGTTTCAACTTTTACCATGTTTCAAATTATTCAAGGTCCATACCCAGCTATATGAGAAAAAAATCCAATATTGGAATAAGGCGCATATCATAAAATTTACAGAAGAAACGCCGCAGCGGGTTTTAAAAATTTTCGAAGGAATTACTTTTTCCAGAATTGATTTCATTCAATACAGCCGACGAGATGAAAAGTAAAAGCTCTAGGACAAAATTGCACACATTCGAAATTGAAAGAGCTATCTACCTCCTACGTATGTTTGGAGAAGCAAATTTTTAAATAGAACGTATTGAATTTTCTACACGAAACATTATTATTGCAAATTCTAATCTAGGTACCTGTAATTTAAAGTAACTTGAGATCTAAAAAGGTATTCGTATTTCTACTTATTTACTCGCTGTTTTCTCGTTTTAAAGAAATCGCATAAAGAAGATCTGCCATAATTACTGAAATTTTTCCATCATAATTTCAAATTATATTCCTGTCTTTTGAAACGTTAATGTAGACACATCCAACCTGCATAATTGATTTTATGTTTTTACACACATATTACTCACACCTTTACCTCAGAAAACTGCATATTTTTCGCTGAATGAGATTCCCTCGAATAAGCTAATTCTATTTATGATTTCTCTGCTCATCGATTCAAAATCCCCTCCTCCTTCCTATGCTGATAACGCAGAATATTTTTGAGAGATGGAACGAAATTGCGAAACAAATTCGTAAAATTTCTGGTCTAAAGTCATCAGACATCAATAAAGGTTTGATGGAGTATTTGTAAGAAAGTCATACCTAATATTGTTTTTGAAAAAACTTCTCCCTTCAATTTTGTGAATCGATATTTGGAGTTTCTGTCGAAAAATGTAGGTGATATAAAAGATAAATAAATATCTACATAGTTTATGTAATACCTATAATATGTAGTTGAAACCTTAATAAATTGGGCGATTTTTTGATATTTTTATGTTTGTGTGACATGACATTCCTAGGTATAATGAATTGATTCAATGCCATTTAAAACGACAAAATACCCAGGAAATGAACATCATACAGAATAAAATATAAATAGAAAATTTAAAAAAATGAAAAGCATAGTCGGCCGGATTTTAAAATAACCAATGGAAGTTTGCCTTATGGTCTGAAACCCCTATGGTGACATTTTTGGATCGCTAGCTCACCCTTAACTCCTCCAAAAAAGGCTGAATTGCAAATGCAGTTGAAAATTCATATCTTTGGCAGCTGCCAACTAAATTTTTTCAAAGCAGGGATGTTAGATTTTTAGATCTTCACTCGTATTTTCAGTAAGTAAGATTCTTCAGAGGCGAAATTATGTAAAAAAAAATTAGAATAAAAATTATGAATCTTACCAAGATGCACAAAATATCTACATTTTTTTCAAAAGTTTTCATATCGGTGGAAGATCATAAAAAATGCAAAGAGGATGTTTTAACGATTTTTTTCCGCCCAAAAAGATCAATTTTCAGTCGAAAGATTTTTTTTCTAATGATGAATTATGTCATCATAAGAGGTGCTCAATTACACCATCAACCCAAATTGTACAAAGTTTGTCATTTTTCCCCTCTATATTTTACGTACAATTTTTACAATACAAATTTAATTTTTCTATTTTGGAAACCACTGACCTCTTTTTTGAGAGTCTCACGGGGCCAAAATGCATGTCTAGACTAATATCAATTCGAAATGCATCATATATGTACCTATTACAATTTGAAAGGAATTAAAAATCATAGATTTTTTTACATTTTCATCAAAGTACCTAACGTAAGTATACCTATGGTACCTAAGGTTTTTTCCATTTGGGAAAATGGCCTCACCATAGGTAAAAAAAATTAAAGAACTCGCTCTCAACTTATAAATTAGCATGACACAATTTCCTCAAACTCATTTTTATGAGAGGCGGAGGGAGAGGGATCAAGCATTAATTTTGGTCTTTCAAAATATAAGACTGTGAGTGTTTAGGTAAAGTGGTAGGTGAATGTAATCATTGTTATGATTCTCTGGAAAATTTGAGCCAATAGCTCCTTCAATTTTAAAAATAGGCCAATTTGTTACGAAATTGTCATGTGGTGATAATTCGATGTTTTCAGGAGAGACGAAACATCGAATTATCGAAATTTTATCGAAAAAATCGATTTTTCGTTTTCTGGTGGGTTGAAGTTTCCTGTAGCACCTGCATAAGCCGTTTTATTGTACTGAACATTTCCCTTGAGAAGATATTACAAGAAACACTCGGGGACCTCATTGTGTTTGAAAGAGTAAATTTCAGGTTAAAAAAACAGTTTTGATATTTTTGAACATTTTTAAGATTGAAATAGTCACAAGAAGTGTACTTTTTATTAGTTCGTAATACCTACTTACCTAAATAAAAATTTTTAAATAGGGAACACTTTTTAGAAAAATGAAATTTGCATTATTTATAATAAAATGTTTTTTGAGAATAACTCAAAAACTACGCATTCTAGAAAAAAACTAACGACATTAAGTCGATTGGAAATTTAATTTTCTACAACTTTGTTTACATGAAATTTTTTTTGGACGCTTCCTTTCGTCTCCAGGTCAATTTTAATGAAACGGTATAACTCATTTTACATGTGTTGTTTTTTTTAAATCGCTACAGAATCAATTATTATTCTTCATCTGTTCAGTATCAAGAAGTTTTTTTTTGAAAAAACAACAACGGCATCCGATTCAGCGTTAAATTTTAGGCTAAAATCCATACTTTCATGGGTTTTCTAAAAAAAAAATTTCATATTTTTATTAAAACCTCAATCTTTAGAGGCGTTTTTTCTCAAAACTTTACTCAGGCCTTACTCACATTCGCATAAGTTTGGAGCAGTGTACTGCTGATGTTTGCCCATGCACTTACAGAAAAACTGATTGCACCACTGGATTCCTCGTTGAAAAAAGAACCCAAAACGCCAATAAAAAAAAAAAAAAAAAACATCGTATCACCACAAGGACCCTTATCGCAAAACGCCTCTCAAATACTTTTGACGTAATTTTCATCCGTCCCTCTGCAGACAAATTATGAACAACAAAAATCACTTCTGAACATTCCATCATTATCCCAGACTCTGGTAGAAGGTTTTCAATAGGACACCGTGTATAAGATATAGGTACCTACCTACCTACGTATTTTAATTACGATGTTCGATCTCAATACTTACCTACTAAATAATGATGCGTTTATTAAATTTATTCGCTTGATAACATTTTGAAACACGAGCCTTTTTTTATACACAGTAAAATGCATATTAAATATCGTTACCTATGTAAATAAAGAATTGCCATACAATATTAAAAACAATCCCATATACCCAGAGAATTTGAAATTGGAACCGGTGACACTGAATTTTATCAGAACACGCGATACTTTGAAAATTGCTCCATTTTTTAATACACATCAGTAAAGAACAACCCTCCTTTCCCATCTCGCAAAGTAAACTGAGCTGGGCAAGAAAAAAGAGCAAAAATATACTACGATGAACGAAGTAACCATCTCGTTAGAAGCACTTTTCTTTCAACTAAACGAGCCATAGGTAGTACTTTGACATTTACACGCATGGTGTACAAATAATGTGGCGAGGGTTTCGCTTTGAGATAAGAAAAAAAAAACTTAATATCGTTAAAGTACACATAAAATACGAATTCTGCAAGAATTCAGAATCAAATAACCAATTAACTATAGGTATTCCAAAAGATACACTTACGAACGGGTCCTTTTCGTATTTTAGATCTTCGAAGGGGTACAGGATGTTTGATATGGCTTTGAATCACGGGACTTTTTTCTACAACTGCATTAAATCCATTCGCTGGATCAGCGGTGTAATGTACCGTCCTAACAGTACCATCAGGCTCGACCAGACTGTATTCACCTTTAACAAAATCCCCATTTCGTACTTCCGATTGATGTTTTATATCTCCAGTTGTAGGATCGTTCACTCCGTATTTATAACTGTAAGCTGCCGGAGCCTTAGGAAAAAATCATAATGATACATATCTAGGTAGATAGAAATTGATATTTAAAAAAAAAAAAAACAAAAACTCTCAATACCTAGTGTTAAATTAACTTCGCAACATTCAAAATTTTTTCACATAAAAACCAACGCGACCTTTTACATAGTTCAAGCATTAAAAAAATCGTGCGAATGTAGCACAATATACCGCATATGGAGTCACTCGTTTGTTATTCAAGGTGCTTTTAGCATATGGCTACCTATTTTTCAATGCCAATTATGTTGCTCGTAATATAAGCTAATAAAAAAACATATTTTAAAGTCGACGATATTCTTCCCCAAAAAGCTTCATTGTTATTTTATAATTATGTTTTCACCTAAGGGCGACAAGACCATACTGGGAACGAATTCATCCAATTTTGAAATTTTAAAAGCCAAGTACACCGAATTTGAAATTTTTCATCGTCAAAAACGATAAATACATGATATGTAGTATAGATCACAACAATATTCGTGTCTTTAAAACGGAAACCCTATAAATAGAAAGAATATAAAACATGTATATTAAATATTTGAGACTTTTGTTGAAACTTTTATGAATACCTACGCGTAGGCACTTGGCCTTTTTACAGTAGCCTATTATTATAAGAATAAATCTCCATGCTATTGAAATACCTAACACCGAAACGCAATGTTCTGATGAAAATTGTTTACAAAGAAAGCAACTCGATCGAGAAATTTCATCAATTGTGCTTTTGCCGAAAACCTCCAGCACCAATTAAGCAAGCATAGGGATTATAAAAACATCTTACGTAATAATCCACCTCAGGTCTTCCGATATAATACGTAGTTTTACTCAGTGCTGTCCTAAATATAGCCATTACCAATAATCCCAATATCTGGAATCACAGAAAAAAATCATTAATTGTAATTTACCTAAACCTCATTTACCCTTACTTGTAATTAATAAGAAATACACCTCAAGTACTTGTCCTTTTTTTAAACCTCATTTAAAACCATAACCTTCGGAATGAAATGTTCGATTAAATTATATATAAGCTCGATTTGAAACTGCGTGACTTGTAAATTTTTTTTTTATTTATAGGTTATTCATTGTTTGATAACTGTCTATTTGAAAATATTATCTAACAAAAGCGAATATCCGAGTACCTAGTTTTTTCGAGTTATTTGAAGTGTTTCAGAAATTAGCTATGCTATACGTTTATTAGAAAATATATTTTCTTCGTTGATTGAACGACGTCAACCCTCCGCTTCTTCGAGTTTTCCCTTGTCAAAAATTTAAACTTGGTCAAGTTTATAGTCGATCGTATTTTTATTTCAGAGCACAGTCTTTTTATTTAAACAAGGAATGTGAAAACCTTGACATAAATGGCTTTTCTGTCCCTTCGTATAGTGGTTAAAAAATCAGATGATAATAATTTACTTAACCGGAAACCTTCTTTATTGACATAAAAGCTAATCAAAGTGATTCGTTTTTGAAAAATTCATCGAAAACGAATTGCATTTATTTTTGTCGATGAAATTCCATTTCTCGTCGGAAAATTTATACAGACATTTATACATGATTTTTAAAAGATTTCTTGCCCCCTCCCCAAGAAATCTTTATACGAGTACTAACCAAATTTTTTCAATATTGAATATCCCGAGCTCGTTTATAAATGAGTACTTATTATAGGTTCCTATATCTTATTTTCATAAATTTTGCCTGACTGAAAATTTGGAAAAAAATTCATCAATTTCTGATATTTTGAGTTACCAATGTTGACAGCTATAAATATCAAGTCTGACTTGAAATTTTGGAAGAAATCACGATTTTGTTAACCACACACCTCGTCGAATATCGCTTGAAATTCCACATTAAAAAAAAATCGAAACGAAAAACTCAAAAAATATTACCAGGATTTTTCAAATTATTGACAGAATGCTGTGAAATTTTATACCTACTTGAGCAAATACACGAATACCTACACACAATCGAAAGTCATATGAAATGGGATCTAAGCTAACATATGTACCCTATATTTATTCATTTCAAATAGAATATTCTATTAGAACAAAGAACTAGATAATTATCTGCGTGATTTGCGATTAACGTAAAGTATCGTTTTTCAAAATACCTCGCATTAGGTATAATAAAAGTGAAATAATCCGAGACGAATAAGTGTCGAGTAACAAATTAATCTAAAATCATTAAGGTGTCAATATGTTTTAACAATGGGTACGTATAATTAATCTGACGAAAACCAAGCAATATCTACTCGTAGGTCTATATAGAGAAATTTCACAATTAGGAGCACGAAAATTCGCGAAAATTGACTTAATGTAAGTACTTCTACGTTGAAAATAAGATATGAAAAAAAAAACAATGTCTGACAGGTCTCAAATTGTACTATTTCACGCCCAAAATAAAACTCGCGCATTTTCTAAAAGTAACGTCATAAATATTAAAAATCTATTCGTCTTTTTTATGTGACAGAAATGAAATCTGTTCACGAGGAAACACAGCGCGACGCGATAGTACCAGAAAAAAAAAGTTTGCCGGAACACGACAAAATGTAAAAATGAATTTCGTACTTCGCGACTGTTAAAAATTTAACTACACTATTTCGGAGTAAATTTGCTTTCTCGGCTTAGTTATTTTCTGAAATGGTAAAAACTTACCTGCAATTTTAACATTTTTCACTGGTGTAAAATTCTACTACATATACGAGAAAAAATGATGAGTTCTTTTTCGCGCATAATAACCAAACACTATGGCACTGGTTATACCTATGAAATGTTAGCATACGGGTACTTCGAACCTTCAAATAAATCTGAGGTCGTTGGTATCGTAGGAAAAAAAATTAAATAACAAAACAATGTGGTGAGAAATTACGATTAGAATAAGGTTACATCCTAATTTCGATAAGAGTAATGATTTTTTTAAAAATTGGGAAATTAGTTTAACGAGTCTTTACGCAGAACCTGTTTCGCGAATAATTTAAATATCGCATTGTGTAATTAGTATGCAGATACGTGTAAAATATTATATATTCTTTATGAAACGCAATTGTGCAGTGCACGCGTTGTTTATTTGCATAGGTCAAATAATAGACACTCGCGAGTATAAGTAGGGAACTATACAGTACGAGTACAAGTAGATTTATCCTTCATTTTTGTAATGGTCCGCCTATGGAAAGCTCAATAGATTTGTTCAAGTGGATAAAAAAATATAGAGGGGAGGGAGTAGGAAAGAGGAATGTCTTAGCATTAAGGGAATTTCAGGAAGAGCCAGATGTGTTGATAAAGATGACACTTTTGTCAACATATACCTAATAAACTCAAATAGGGGATACCCCAGTTTTTCTGAAAATTGCCTACCATGTTTCAAAAACTGTAAAGGAAACAAAAAAAAAAGTTCTTTTGCGCGATGACCCATCTCTGAAATGATAAAATATTCGAAATTGTTAATCCCAGTTTCTCTATTCATGAACCCATCAGTCGTAGCCAAGTTGAGTACAGGGCACGGAGGCTGAATATTGCGAAAATGCATGTCCCTGGGCAAGAAATCAGTTACAGCAGCACATAACCATAGCTTAGGACAGGGAGGCGAGAAGGGATATCACTGGAAGTCAGGACAGTAGCTAGCGACTAATACCTGAATGATGATCATGATGATTCAGAGTTCCAATTCAAATACCAAAGGAAATCATACTTTTTGGAGCCCATAAAACAACGTAAAATATATCAAAAAATCCAATTATGCAGCTAAAAATCAGTGAATCTTCTATTTTAGTGATGCCCTGAAACTGTCATCGTGTTTTAAGGAGAATAAAAATATTTTTTTGAAAGAAAACTTCAAAAAAAATTGTTTTCCAATTTTATCAACAGGGTCCTCATAAAAGCGTTTATACTCGTACTTGGTAAAAATAACATCAACAGAGTGCGGATTGCAAAATCGTAATACGTACATAAGTATCACGGAAACGGATTTTTTTGAGTAGGATAACGAAGTATGCTAATTTTTTGGATTATTTTTTCTTTGAATTCACAGGAACTTAAAATACATCTAATAAGTACAAAGTACATAAATTAAACAAAAAAAAAATCATCTATTTTCAAAAACTGTTTTGTGTTTTTTAAAAGTATCTACCTAGATTTTGGTCAAAATTTGTAAAATACACACGAAAACAGCAAAAATGGACAAAATATGCATTTAGAAAGGTCATTTTATGCATTTTAAACCAAAATATGCAAAATGAAACTAGGTAGGCTCATTCGACTCAAAAATTTACAATAACGGCAAAAATAAATTTGATAGGTATGCACAATCATCTCAAGCGAAAAAAATATTCAAAACATAAGAATCCGTACTCTGATCATCAAATACATAATACATATATGAAGATCCTCAAACTGTTGGCCGTTGAATCACATTCCTTCGAATTGAGAAATGAGTGTAATCGATAACTGAACGAACGAAAGATTCCATTGCAATTTTCAAACCCGAAATAAAATGCAGACGTTTAAATTTTTACAGCGAGTGAAAATTGTGAGAAAATTATTTGATTGATGAATCTTTTAGAGCCGATACCTACTACTGCAAAGCGAAAAAGAAATATGATCACCCCTCCCCCCTCCATACTTAAATACAAATTTCACGTCGCTCACTCCAGCTAACTTCGGTTCATTCTGTAAGGAATTTTTCACCTCTAGGAATTAATATTTCACAACTGGCAAAACCGGGTCCGAATCTTTTTGCACAGTTTGAAAGAAAGTGAAAAGGCTACCATTAACCATGATTTGCTCTCGAAAATTTTCAAAGTCGAACGTTAAACTTTTCTATTAACATTAACAGTTTATCTTTTAAAAATTCAACACAAGAATGTGCCTACTCCTAAATTTTTTGTCAGACAGGAGTTTTGCAAATTGTTTAAATTTTACTTCATTTTCATGGGTAAGAAGCTAAGAACCCAGCAATATTGGGCTAAAAAAAATTCAATAGCTCGGAGTCAATGGGTCGACATCATCTATACTTATACATCGACTGTTAGGCTGAAAATTTGAAATTGAATACATCATTTTTTCATGGAGTACCTAGTGCCAAACTAAGGGGGGGGGGTCCACACAAAAACCTGAAAATTTTTTCCCCACGAAGTAGGTTTAAATATGTAAAATAAAAGGTCATTCGAGTCTACATGTTTGAGGAGGAGAGAAGAGAGTTCCAGAAAAAAAACTCAAATAATCTTCCCCAGATTTTATTTATTGAACATAAAAAAAGTGAACATTCAAACTAAAAAATTAGTTTGAAGGAAATCAAATCGCGTTTCCTTGACCTATTTTACAACACATTTTACAAAAAATTCCATTCAACGAATCACGAGTGTGTTTTCAGTCAATTTAAAAATGATTACTCGTTCGTGGGAAAGCGAAATTATCAAATAAATATTTGAAAAAAACGCAAGTTTTCAAACTTGGATTATTCTTTTTTCTCATCATCTTCTTCAAATTTGTCCTTTAGAGTTAAATTCCAATGTATTCGAACAAATGGGGTATTTTGCGTTCTCGCCCAAATCAAGTGGGAAAAATCCATACCGTATAAATAAAGAAAAAAAAACTACCCCAATACAAGTTTACAGTAGGTATTGACACGAAAGACTGTCAGCAACGGTAGGGCTCCGTGTGGCCAGCCCCGACCATGTGGGGGTGGGGGTCGAAAATAGTGCCAATCGTTTGTGCTTCGTTTGTGCACGTTTGTGCACTAATTACTTTCGTTTGTGCTCACCCCCTTCATGGCGTATTTAAAGGGAGCCTTGGTCGGGGCTGGGGACACGCAGTCCCGACCATGAGGGGGAGGGGGTTGAAATTAGTGTCAATCGTTTGTGCTTCGTTTGTGCACGTTTGTGCACCAATTGGTTTCGTTTGTGCTTGCTCCCCTACAAAGTGGAAATGGTCGGGGCTGGGGACACGCAGCCCCGACCATGAGGGGGAGGGAGTCGAAAATAGTGCCAATCGTTTGTGCTTCGTTTGTGCACGTTTGTGCACCAATTGGTTTCGTTTGTGCTCGCTCCCCTACAAAGTTGAAATGGTCGGGGCTGGGGACATGCTAATAGGGGGAGCCCATAGGAAGGGCTTTAGAGGAATGAAAACCATACACATCGTTTGTGCTTTTGATGCTGAGGATTGTGCACTCATCAAATTGACCCATTGCGTTCGTTTTGTTATACTTGTAATTAAAAGCGTAAATTATTCTTGGTCGGGGCTGGGGACACGCATCCCCGACCATGAGGGGGAGAGGGTCGAAAATAGTGCAAATCGTTTGTGCTTCGTTTGTGCACGTTTGTGCACCAATTGGTTTCGTCTGTGCTCACTCCCCTACAAAGTTGAAATGGAAGGGGGCTGGAGACACGGGGGTGAAATGGGAATTTTGAGAAAAATAACCATCAATGAGTAGGGTATCGTTTCCATATGATTCGATACCGCTGAGCACGAATATGAGCTCAGATGTTCTGCTACACTTGCCTACCCCTCTGCAGAGCCCCTCAGCGTATACCTAGGTATGTGTTTAACAAAATACATGCTTTGGTATTCCAGGAGATCAGTACAGAAGTAAATTTTTGATCACTTTGCAAATGGTACAAAAATTGAAAAAAAAAACAATCTTCCAAAGAAAAAAATTCGTGGAACTATATAAACCAAATTCAATGCAATCCTTCATTACGAGCACAAAGTCCCTCCTCAAAGAGAACTTATTTTTAATACCCTATCCTGATTTTTTTGCATCGGTCCCCACCCACCCAACCTGTTTTTGGATAAAATGACCCGATTGTATTTTCATGTTTTCTGTCCACCTGGGCAATTGCCATCAAAATCCAAGAACAGTTTTCTGATTCTACTCATTTACTGAGTGGCTAGAAACTTCCAAATATGTAGCTTCTTTTTGAGTTAATTAGTGGTTTGAAAATTTTGTCTTCTGAAACCAACATCATCAAAATAACTATTTTAAAAATCGTGAAAATAGAGGGAGGCTGAGGTGCTCTGGAGAGGACTAGGTGATTGTAGAAGAAAATCTGAAGTCATATTCGTGATCGGCGGTATCGAATCATGTAACGACAACAATGTCATCAAAATAACTTTATTTCGAAAATTGTGAAAATTGAGGAGGGCTTAGGGGCTCTGGAGAGGGGTAGGCAAGTGTAGCAGAACATCTGAGGTCATATTCGTGCTCAGCGGTATCGAATAATATGGAAACGATACACCCTACTCATTGATGGTTATTTTTCTCAAAATTCCCATTTCACCCCCGTGTCTCCAGCCCCCTTCCATTTCAACTTTGTAGGGGAGTGAGCACAAACGAAACCAATTGGTGCACAAACGTGCACAAACGAAGCACAAACGATTGGCACTATTTTCGACCCCCTCCCCCTCGTGGTCGGGGCTGCGTGTCCCCAGCCCCGACCATTTCCACTTTGTAGGGGAGCAAGCACAAACGAAACCAATTGGTGCACAAACGTGCACAAACGAAGCACAAACGATTGCCACTAATTTCAACCCCCTCCCCCTCATGGTCGGGGCTGCGTGTCCCCAGCCCCGACCAAGGCTCCCTTCAAATACGCCATGAAGGGGGTGAGCACAAACGAAAGTAATTAGTGCACAAACGTGCACAAACGAAGCACAAACGATTGGCACTATTTTCGACCCCCACCCCCAAATGGTCGGGGCTGGCCACACGGAGCTCAGCAACGGTAGTTCACCCAGCGTGTAAAAGGCAATTAATTGACATGACAGTGATCATCACCTAATTACATTGACCGTCGAACTGCTTCGCATGATTTTACATATTTACTTTCTCCTCAACAACGTATCTGCCTATACGCCGCATTCTTGCCCATTCGACGATTTTCGTCATTTTCCATCACCCAAACAGATCTCCCCATTTTTCCGCTCCCGATGCGATGTCTACGCTACTTGAGCGAATAACAAAACAACACTTTCTTATGCAAAATCATTTATTCATGTTTTGATCCTAGTCAAGGTAACTTTTGATACGCCAATAATATTTCACATATGTTGTATTCTCGCGCAATTTCCGGTACCAACGAAAAATGTTCGTAATAAAAGTAAGTGTATTATTTTCTTTCGCCTATCTACTTAGTGAATGTTTTATTAAAAATGCTACTTTGTAAATACCTAACTGCAAACGTCTCTTCTATACGAGGTTTGTCTGCCAGTCAACACGCCACTATACTTACCTACTCGTCTAATATGCCATGTATCTGTTTAAAATTTTCAAATAAACGCGTTAACTTTGTATCCCCTAATGAAATAATTGAGAGATTGATGTAGTAAGAAAATCTCATTAAAATTTCATTTCCGGTATTACCTACACCAGCCAAAGGGTAGATTTGCTATAATAACGAGTAGGTAGACGCCGTACCTATAAAATTCTTTATACTGTGCAACTTTTATACTACCAAAGTAATTCGCAAAGTACAGCTTTCTAAACTACAGCAATTGCATTATTTAATATCGCGCGTTAAAGTTTTTTTTATCAATTACGAATGTAACTACTATAACTACTAGTAAAACATGTTTTTTGCATATCGTTTCTTTCCAACATTCTTAATTAGGTAGCCTTGCCTTTTCGTGTTAAACTTTGGCGGAAAATGTAAAACACCTAATACAAAAATCACGAATTATTCGGTAAAATGTGAGGTTTAGAAGATCTTCCGTAAGATTTTGAAAAAATAAATTCGCTTAAATGCTTCGCAAGTATTATATTCAATCATTCATTATCATTGATTCGCCAAATCAGTGATCTTCGCGGAAAATGATTTTACACGTGTTTTCTTTTTCTCAATTAAAATGAAAGTTGAAAGTATTTGCGGTCCAATTTTTATTAAAAACGTAATTTTTACTCGAAAAGTACCTACTTGAAACGTTTTGTTTCACCGACCAAACTGAATTAAAAATATCTGTTGAATAATTGAAGTAAAAAAGAAGGGATTAAGAAAATAACCTTGTTTTATAATTTAAAAAAAAAGGACTCGTAGCCTTCCGTTTGCTATGTAACCATCGTGTTCTTAACTTAGAAAATTATGTTCTACTCCAAAAAATAAACTCGTTTTTTTTTTCATTTAAAAGTACTCGTATGTATGTACATGTAGGTACATCTGTAGGTGCACTAAATTTTGGATGTTCGTGCATAAAACCGATTCCCATGAACAGGTATCCACTTCAACTTGTTGTGGCAGAATAACAAATGATTCAATTCTTCTGGCACCTTGAATTTAGTTTGTTCGTTTTTTTCTCCTTGTTGATTTTAAAAATTGAAATTGAATACCGTACGGGTTGTTTACAAGAAGCAGCCGAGGAGTTTTCAAAATGAATGTCACAAAGTCCAGAAATAGTGTTTTCGGGGACCACAGAGGAATAATCACATTAGGTGTGCTTAGTTCTAAATCGAATCTTTCTTAAAACCGTCTCTCCTTTACTAAACTGTTATTGTTTTTGTTATTTTCATCATAAAAACACTACCGGTTGAAAAAAAAAAATTAAATAATATTTTTTGAATGTTGGTAGTGTTGGCACGAGCAAATTCTCTCAAAATAAAAAAACATCACCTTTTTTGAAGTTTTCTAGCAAAATTTTCTGTGAACTGACGAATGTTTTTCTTGAATTTTCGAATAAAATTTCAAGATAGAATTCAGATTGAGAGTATTTCCAACATTCCTTACTTCAACTGATCATTTTTTAGGTGTTTTACTCTTTTTCTAGCGCGCATGCGCGCAAGCAGAATGAAAATGCACGAATTTTGCCAACACTAAAAAATGTTGGTTTTAATGATTTTGTGATCAGACGTCAGAATAAGGCAACATTTTGAAAATTCACAATGTGTGAGTAAGCGTAGTTCACCGCCAAACTTTTGAGCCACTTTCTAGCCGAACTACACCCTACAGCCTGCAACATGTAGTCAAATTGAGCCAGCTAAAGCAATTCCACTATGTTGGAGAAGTGAACTTTTATCGTTATCAATTCAGAGGGGGATGATTTTTGGGATGGAGGAAGTTTCCTGCCGAAATACATTAACATTCGCATCTACACATACCAGGTACCGGTTTGCACTCTATGTCAACAGCATTTTTGATCATTTTTTTTACCAGCTTTTGAGGTCCCATATAGCATTTGGAGCATTTTTTGAAGAATTAGGTCTCTTGAGAAGGTGATAATTTATTTAATAGGAATGAAAGTTTTAAGCTGTTTTAGAAAATTTAAAACTTTGAAGGTGGGCCTTTAATTTCTCGCTTGGGCAGCTGACGTTTTTTTTGGAAGCCACCATACAGGTTATCTCTCCTCTACTCAACTGTTATTAAAATGATATTTTTTGAATGTTGGTAGTGTTGGCACGAGCAAATATGCTCAAGGCGCGCCAAGCCAAACATGAGAAATTCTCTCAAAATAAGAAAAAATAACTTTTTTTGCAGTTTTCTAGCAAAATTTTCTGTGAACTGACAACGTTAGAAAAATTGATTTTTAATCTATTAAAAGTATTCAATAGTTTGTTATCAATTCTCGTAGGTAACTCAGTAAGTAAGTAAGTATACTTACCTAATAAAATAGATACATTCTTGGATTGGATGTAGGTAAGCATTTTTAAAATTTTAAAATCGTCTTGATTTGATTTTTAAAAAAACTTGAATTTTTATATTTTTTTCATTTTTTAAAAACTATGTGATCAGGAATTTCTAAAATTGCCAACTTTCACGAGATTGAATTTATCTCTATCAGCTATCACTTGTTATTTATCCTCCTTTGATATACAGATTTTACCAGGTAAGCCACCTGTATTTTGAAATTATAGGATGGCCGACAAAAGTACGATTTGTCAACACAAATCTGCATACTTACATCTCACAACAGATAAATAATGCATTGATCGGTTCCAACTTTTTACTGATTTGTCGTAAATTTTTGATAGCTTTACTCGACATTTTAAGCATAAAAAAACGATGCAAATTGTTCGAGGCGGTGGAAAATTCGAATAAAAATGCAATTATCCTTCTTCGACTCTTGAATATCAGTTAGGTACGAGTAAAAAACCACTTGGCTACATTATTTAAAAATAAAAGTCTCCAAAAAAGATTTAAAAAGAACACCTGTACTCGAATCCAAAAAAAAATCCTCGCTATAACTTGATAATAGTAAGGATATCTAATTATCTTTGTAATTTTAAATAGTCTGTATTTGCTTACCACGTCCCACAATGAGAAATAATGAAAAGCAAATAATTGCTTAGCGAAGGTATAGGCTACGAATTTTTTCGAAACTCAAATCCAATAATCTGTTACAAATTATAATTCAAAAATTATTAAACGTTGAACTTGTATCTCGTTTCGTACATTAGGTAGCCTAACGTATGCTTTCATAAACTCAAAATTTTCTATTTCAACAGCGATTTTTGAAAAATAATTAATTTTTTAATTCTTCAACAGATGAATCGAATGCCTTCTATGTTTACAAAGGCAGCAACTCAAAATCATTAATATTTCTCGTTAAGCACTTATTCCGACAAGAACTCGTACTACCCATCCTATAAAAGTATTTTAAACAAATTTTTTTTAACTTACAGAAAGTAAAAAAGTGATATCAAACGAATTTGAAAGTTGAAAAAATATTTAAGCGGCATCGTCTTTCATTTTGAAACTTCAAACATTTCTTGAAAGCTCTTAATTGAGGAGTAGGAGTTATTTTAATTTTCTACAGTTACAACTCCGAATGTTTAGAGTTTGAAAATACCAGTAGGTAATATTAAGCTAATTCAAATTAATTCTTAATTAATCAGCAAAAAACAAAATTGAAATAAGTATATAGGTATACATAAATTTTTAAAAGGATAGGAAGTTTTAAAACTGTTCAATTAGTTTGTAAGTACGTTAACACCTAATTACGTACCTACCAATAAATTTTAAAAAAATAATACAATATGTAGGTAAGGTAGGTATGATATGCAAGTCACCATAATTCAACGTACCTAACTTGATATTTTGCTCAATAATTTCAGATACTTTTTGCAACGGCTTCATTACTTCCATTTTCAAATGCCATAATGGTGGATTCGTATTATTCGCCATCACAAAATAAAGAACAAATGCGTGCATTTCAACCAACCAATGCACAAAGACCTCAAGACTATCCAGCCAAGGACACTTATCACAGTAAAGAAACAGACGAACATTACGTAAGTCGAAGTACCTACATTATCAACATTTTCCTTGCGCTAATTCCACAGGGAATAAACTCAATCACAACTTTTATTTCAAACAGTCAGAAGCCCATCATGAAAATAGAAAAAATTAAGTTTACCGAGATGTGTCTTTCGTCTCACTTAAGAAAGCATGCACAATTTTGTTAAGTATTCATTTCGCTAAATAGTGAGAATATCGCATGGAAAAACTTTCCCGAGAAAATTTTTTAAATCAAAGTTTCGTTTCATTTTTAGTGATTCTTTTACTAATTATACACCTACATCGTGGAAAAAAGTTTCCAAATTAAATTTTCATTCTTACACGAATTTTCACACGAAGCTATACAAAAATTATATTGTTTTTTTTTGTATGTACTTGGAGAAGAAATTACTTACCGTAGTTGCAAGTCTTCCATTTCTGTTCTTCTGCTGGGCATAAATACAAGTAGGTAATCGAGATTTTTCATTCGTCGCGTCGCTCGTTTGTCTGAGCCTAGTTTTGGGTAAAAATTTATTTTCCACTTCCGTTGGACTTCGTAGCAATCTCGTAGATTCCACAGAAAACATCCATTACTCCATACCTAAAAAAATTCCAAGATAATTATTTTATGAACAAATACGAGTATTTCAATACCTACATACGTAAAATTTTATCCGATTGTCTGCAACGTGACCGATGGAATCAGATGAAAAAATGGCCTGGTTTAATCTGACTTCACGTATAATTTTACGTGAGCATTATCATAACCATACTATTGGATGATTTTAATGAGAGCAGATGCAATTCAATAAAAATATTTTTTCATCGCGATTCTATATCCAGTAGGTATTTTTTCAACTCCAGCAACGTTACAAAGATTCGGGGATTGAGAATTTCCAGTTGAAAAGTCGAAACCACCATAAAGTGTATCTGGGCGCTGGGACATCTTTCTGATGAACATAATCAATTTTAACCCTCCAGGTCATTGTTCGAAGAAGGGTCTATCAATGACACAAAATCAAAAACTCATTTTAAAAAACACAAACGTCCACTTTTACCGACTTTGCCGTGAAACGGAAAAGTAAGGTATTGTATTTGTCATGATGGTTGAGGATTTGGGTGGGGGTGGATTTTCTTGACGTTTTGGAGTGTGCTGATCACGATAAGACATATGGCGCAAAACGAGATAAGTTTACATATATATTTATTTATATATTTATTTATTTATATATATATCAATTTATGTATAAATTTGTGTCACGCTGAACTAAAAAGCTCCGAACTTTAAGTCGAAACTGATGATGGCAAAATATTGCTTTGATACTGAACTAGAGAAATTTTTAATTTGGTCGAAATCGATTCAGCCGTTTACGAGATATGAACGTTTAAGTGTGTTTCAACGTTATGGATAAGCAGAAATTTGTGTAAACCCTTATATCTCGCAAACGGCTCACCCCCAACAAACAGATGGGGTGGTTAGGTGTGTAGGTTGCAGATTGGTGCGCCGGAGGTCGGGTTTTCGAATCCCGCGCGAGTCAAGAGGAGAAAATTTTTTGTTGATTTTTTTGTTAATGTTTTTGTTATTTTTATCCATCCAAAATTTTTTTGCCATAAAAAATCAAAATTTTTCAAAAATTTCTAGTGTAATTTTTGTTTCAACAAAAAACATTAAGTTTTTGGTGAATTGGTAAATTTTGGTAAATTGGTAAATTTTGGTAAATAGCTAATTTTTGGTAAATTCGTAAATGTTGGTAAATTGGTAAATGTTGGTAAATTGGTAAATGTTGGTAAATTGGTAAATTTTGGTAAATTGGTAAATTTTGGTAAATAGGTAAATTTCAGTAAATCGGTAAATTTCGGTAAATTGGTAAATTTTGGTAAATTGGTAAATTTTGGTAAATTGGTAAATTTTGGTAAATTGGTAAATTTTGGTAAATAGCTAAATTTTGGTAAATTGGTAAATTTTGGTAAATTGGTAAATTTCAGTATTTGTTTTGTAAATTACACGCCTCAAATTGTTTATAAAACCAATTGTTTAATTGTTTGTTTATTTTCCTGTATAACAGAGCAAAGTCGGTTAATCTTGCCTACTGCGCAAGATGTTTTTTCGTAGTTGGAAATGTTGAAAAGTCAAAATGCTCGGACAGCTCAAATTTAAGCCTCCTAGGTATGTTAGAATCCATTTGAAGGAGTCGAGTGAGAAACCAGGTTTTTCAAAGTCATTAAAAACACACACACAAAATACTCGTCACAAATTTTTATTCAAATTTTCAGAACGCTGATTTTTGAGAATGTTGTAGATACCTACAACTTTTCACATTTTTTCGATTGGTTTCTATGATGAATTTATTCCTCTGCACCATACCTAAAACCTTTTCAGTATCCACACACTAGCATTACCTATTGAGACAATTGTTTGAATGCGCAAACATTTACATTCGTCTATAGAATTCTATACAGACGACCTGTGAAAAATTCGACCGAAGTGCAACGTTGTGATTTTTTTCATATTCCAAGGGGTACTGATCGAGATCAGTGGGTCGTAGGTTAGTTATAAACGAATGTGTTTTCTTTCTATGAACTGAGGGTGGCCCATATTCCCTCAAATTACAATATTACGTTTGTTTTTACAAAGAAAAGGAGTCAATTACCTTATAATATGGGACCATAAGAGCGCAAAGAAGAAATGAGAAAAAGCAATCGATAATGAGATGAATGTTTTGTCGCAACAAATACCTACTAGCAGAACAATAATCTGTCAATTATCGTGCAACAATCTCTTCAAAGGGCTAACGTAAAATAACCTCACACATACGAAGGCATATTTTGTGACCCGAACAATCAACATGTTATTAAATAAATTGACCTAATAGCGATTATGCGAAGCCTCTTTTAACCATTATACTTATAGGTCTTCGAATTAGATCACACGTACACGATACGCTTATTACGGGCGCCGAATTTTTACATAACTAATGCCGATCATTTTTCCAAGCAGTAGTCTATCGCGCTTATTAACAATGGCACCTTCGATGTAAAGATGAATGAATATTACATAACATATCATAAGCGAACACGATTAAAATATCAAAATTTCATTAATAACGGCAGCGTTTATTTTCAATTTTCGATTAAATCTCACAACGCCGAGGTAATCTGCCAATGTAAATATTACGCAAAATTTGAACACTTAATAATTCAATATGTTTTTATAATTCACGCGGCTCATTTTCACGTGTTAATTTCTGCGTATGTTTGAACGATATCGTTGTTACATAGAAGAACGCGTCGAATAAACGCCTTATAAAATACAACCTGCTACATAGAAAATCCATCGTTAGGCGTCTCACGATCGGTGTACTTGACCTAGACAGAAGAGGAAACATCTTCGGTATGTCTGGAAACATCCTTCGGAACATCTATTATATTACGAACATGTTTCGCGTAATCTTTCTTAATAATTACTTAAGCGTGTAACAAAAAATACGTACATGCGTTGATTAGGATCATAACAACCAATATACAGCTACGTTTTAGCATAGCTTTTTCTCATACTTATGTCCTATACACTTGAAAACTCAAGTGGAAAGTGTTAAATCACAATTTGCGGTTTTAATGGCTGCAATAGATTGTATTAGAGTGGACATATTCGCGTAAATTTTCATCTTGCAGTTCAGCTGAAGCGCAGTAAAAAAATTTCACCTTCCACTAGAAATTTTTTTTACAACTACTCGCCGAAAGGTAGATAACTATTATATACTTTAGGCCAAATAATTTTCTTTATTTGCGTAAGCAATATGCAGGGATAGAAAAGAAGTAACAGGATCATGACATCGATTTATTGAACAAATAACCATAATCGATTATTTATCAATGTTGAATTAACGAGGAGAAAAAAAAACTAAAGATATTATACAACGAATGTACCTTCACGGTATGATTTCGCAATGTTGATATAATGTAAACAATAATTCGATACATTGACTCGAAAACTTGGCAATAATAAGTTATTAAGTATTTGAGGAAGATATTAGCATGAGAGGTTATTTTTTTTTTTGGTTTCAACATTTTTCAAATTTAAATCTTAATAATTATGTTTTTTTTACTCGAAAAAAAAAATGCAAAGAGGCCCGTGCGAAACGAAGACAAAAGCTATCGTTTTTTTTGGAGCGGGATGAAGAGTCCATTTTTTGGCTTCAAAATTTTAGAATTTCAATAACAGGTTTTTAAAAATCTATATTGAAAAGAAAGAAAGGCAAACAGACCCACGAAAAAAGAGGGCAAAATCTCTCAAAAATTCTTGAGTAGAAAAGTAGAAAGTGTATTTTTTCAGTTTATTCTTTGAAATTGAATAACAGATTTTTAGAAAGCCCAATTTGGAAAAAAATACAAAAAGGACTCGAGAGCGAAGCGATGAGGACAGAAGTTCTTGAAAATTTATAATTCTAGAAGTAAATGATTATTTTTTTACTAGAAGTCGATTTTTCTACCTTTGACATTTAAAAAAATGCAAACAGATATTTTCCAAAATAATGAAATTTAAAAATATTTTTTAAGCGTTTTTTTTTGGTGAATTGTAAGTAACACTTGCGAGCCCTCATAAAAACTCTGGCTCGGGGAAAATATTTCATTTCTCCGTCTCTGCGCAAGCCTGACTTTTCGATGTACTTATTACTCTTTTTAAAGTTCAAAAATTCATGGAACTTGTTTTCGAATTGGTTGCCCCATCATTTTCAAGATAGGCAACATGTCCTTCTGAAGTTGTTTTTTTCTGGTAGTCGAATAATTATTCAGTTTTAAATGAAAAGTTTTGAAGGGAGGAGGAGGGGGAATATCAAATTAAGGCTTAATAGCTCAGTCAAAAATAATTCCAATTTTTCTCAACTTCGGTCCAAATTATATTTTTGGATACTTCCGTAGTAAAGAAAAGCAGCTGCGTTTTAATTAAATAAGTCTATCAATTTTTTGAGGATCAAAGAGAGCTAAATACTCGACTTTCTATCTAATTGTGAATAAATCAAATCCACTGTAAGGTGCACACTGCACAGCATAGAAAGCAACATGAAATAGGATAAACTGATGTAATCCCTCACGTTATGTTTGCCCCTTTAAGGCTTGTTACTGTTCGTCATTAGGACAGCAGCACAAATGAAATCATTAGGTACTTGAACACATTTTGTAAAGACGTAGTTTGCTCTCAACAACAACGTAAAAGCAGTTTTTTTTTTATATCCCTGTAATAGAATAGGTACTTACCTATACTTACCTAAGAATTTTTCAGACATCCTAACTAGATCCGCAAACCCAAATTTGTTGACCTTACATCGCCAAAATACCTACTTTTCTTTCAAATATACGAGTAATAACCATCTAAAACCAAAATACGTAATCTCCATTTCAAACGACCAAAAAAAGCATTACCTACTCGACGACAGAGCATCGAAACAGCAACAAAACATTACATGAAAAAGAAAATCGTAATGCAAAAATTATCCCAAATATGTGTGAAAATAAATGAATAGAATTCCACTGGTGATGAACAGCTTTGAAAACGGCTTCGAAAAAATATTCAAACAAAGACATAACTTCTATAAAAAGCGGAATTCGTAATACAAACGACGAAAGCATAACTGAGATGCTTTCTTTGATCTCAGAAATTGAATGAAATAAGCGCCATTTTGATGAAAAAAGCGCACAGCTAATAAAATTACAATTTCTTTACATTTAGTATGGTAACTGGAAGGCTATACATTCGCTAACCGCAAGTTTTGCTAATGTCAATGTTACGTTATTTTCGTTTCAGGTAAAGCCTTTATATAAATACGGATATTCTGTACTGGATCCTTACACTTTAGATGTGAAAAGCCACTGGGAACATCGCGACGGTGATTTTGTAAAAGGAGCTTATAACATGTTGGAGGCAGACGGCTCGATGCGAATAGTAGAATATGTATCGGATAAAGATTCGGGTTTTCGAGCTGTTGTCAAGAAAATACCGCATTATTTGAAAAACGAAAGGGCGAAGGAATCGTTTTCACCTGTACCGAAATCAAACCCTCATGCGGAGCAGTTTTTCCCCATACAAAACCCACCTCCGGCTCAATCATTGCAACCACCACCTGCGCCGTATCAACAATATCAACATAATATTTATGACCAACCACATCCTCAAAATTTACCAGCACAAGATAATTTCATTACACCTTTCGAAGATAGGCCTCTGAATGAAAATTATGTTCAACGCGAAAATTATTATAAACAATATCAAAAAAAAGTTAGAAAAAAACCGGTCAATAAATACAGGCATATAATCACCACCAGACCACAATATTGATGAGATGATGATGTTCGTCACCTTACCAATCGAATTCATATTTTCCATTTAAACTTTTATGTGTGTGGTTTTTTTAAAAAATTTTACGATACATTTTGCGGGCACGTGTTAAATTTTTAATTTGTTCTAGAAAATTTTCAATGTATTTTTAAAAACGTGCAGCTATCAGAATAACTGTACAGTTTTTAAGTCTTTTTTTCATTGTATTGAATTTTAGTTAAAATTCGTAGTACAGAGTAGGTAAGGTACCTACGTAAGTTTAAAAGCCAAGCAGCACTTGAGCGATCTACAGAGGAGCAAGCAGACTTTGGACACGATGCAGTCTCGAACACATGTGCCAGGAACTCGTTAATTTTCTCATCTAGGTCTTTAGTTAAGTACCTATCTAATTGGTGAACAACTGAACACCATTGTGCGAGCCAAAAAATAAGTGTCATTTATACCTACGAATGAATTTTATGAACAATTTATGTCAATGCAACCATGTGAAAATCAATAATAAATATAGTGATGACGTATTTTTAAATTCGGTATCAAAGACCATCTTTTTTTTTTTTTCAAAATATGTTATCTTGAAATTGCGACATATGTAGGTAAAGTAACCATCTAGCATAGGTACCTATACCTAACTACCTATTAAATTAACAATAGTTTAGTCATGAGCATTCTTCGGGAATCCATGGACCCAGTATAGTAACTATACCTACCAACCTAACTAATCATAAAATCATAAAGATACAGGACATTTTGAATGTAATTTTTATAACTCCAAGAAGTAGGTACCTATCTACTTTTCAAAAAATTTGCGTTTTTGCGTATTAAAGGGCTACGGAATTACTGGTAAAATATAAATTAGCGACTACATAATTATACCTCAATGTCAGTCGTAAATCTCAAAAAAATGTATTTTTTGGTGTAGAAAACAGCGAAAACAATAATTTCCATTAGACACTTTTCATCAATTCATTTTTTTCCTTTTTTTGTTAATTATACATACGAGTACCTTAAAACATGAGTAAATTTCAATAGAGAGGCAGTTCGGAAAAATATTTACATTCACTATTATAACGTCGAGTTTCCCTGGAGCCTTGGGGATGAAATGGTACATCTCATCACAAAATTAAAATAAATTTTTAAAGAAGCAGAGACCTTCCATTTGAGTTTTGGGACATGAGTGCGAATTTATCAAATGATATTTTGTTAGGAAAACAAAACCTCATAATGATTCGGTTATAACACTATAGGTACCTACTTGGGGTGAATCGCGAAAAAAAAACAGTTTGCGGATTTTGAACAAATACAGCAGAGATTTCCATTTTTTGTTGAGAGTTACTGAGAAAAAATGCTACCTTCGGAGATGTCTCTGCAGGGGGAAAATGGGCCCTCAAATAGGGGACATTTTCGAAAAAAAATCATGGATTTTTCGCTTTTGTCACTAGGTACTCAACCTGTTTTGGGATGGTCAAGTTTCAAAAGATAGTATGAGAGATAGGGTTTTACTGAGCAGTTAAAAATGTGCAAATCGCTCATTTTTGGATAAATTTGTGTTTTAAAAATGTTTTTCTTCGTAATTATTTCGCATTAATTTAGCAAAACTATTGAAAGATATCATTCCAGAAACTAGGGAACTATTTTGGAACGCGATGACATTTGCTGTAAATTTTTTTCACATTACTGCCAATTTTAAAAAATCAAGAAAATCGCCAAAAACTTACAAAATAATATTCCTCCAGTTTCAGAATGATACTTTTCAATATTTATGCTAAATTAAATGGAGTTCCATTTTTGAATATTTGTCACAAAAAATTTATGAAAACATTGATAGGTAAGTACCAATTCGACCCACATTAAATTATAGGTTTATGTTTACTACAATGAAAAAAAAGAACTGCTGAGCACGTTACTCTATTTTCTATCAAGTCCAAATAAAGCTGGTGAGTAATTAAATCAATATTTACTCGTATTACGAGAACACCAATAATAATTAAAAAATCTTATCACGTAGATGAATGAATTCAAGCTTAAGACCAGGTCGTTGTTTCAATTTCATTGAAATGAAGCACGCCACATAACAAGGCTCGAAAGAAAAATTATAGGTCTACTTAGTTTAGAAAAATATAACCGGGCAGGTAATTCTAATTACTGCTCAATAGAGCTGATATACTCCGGGTAATGATCTTTAGAATAATTATTTGGTTGTGATTGAGAAACTTTTGAAAAAAAAAAATGTATTTGAGTTGCTCATAACAGCTTAGGACTATTATATCCTCTCTCGCCTAAAAGCATCAATTTTGGTCACAAAATTTTGTCTCGCAATGATGAGTGATACCTACCATATAACACACCACCACCATGCATTTGTACCAAAATCGTAAATTTTTTCCATGTTTTGTAATTTTTATCAAGAAAATTGAATTGCGCCGTTTTGGGAACACAAAAATTAGACATTATCATTTTCATTGGATGTGATAATTTTTCAATTTGGATGAATGCACCCGCCTGAAATAGGAAAAAATTTGAAGATTTTTAATTTTGCTTAAATTTACACCGTAAGGAACTTTTCTTTAAACCTTTAAATATACTACAATGCGGATCCTCTTCCAACGTCCACGGGAATATTATAAGATATACTTTTCAAGTTCTTCATATATTTAATACCTATTTACCTTCAATTTCATTACCATTTACTTTCGCCAAGTTTATGAGAATAAGTGTACTAGACAATCTTATATTTTTCCAATTATATTTCCTATAGGTACTATACTTCTATGCGCATTCGTTACGCTAAATAAATATTAAATTACATCTTGTGATTTTGCCATCAAAACATTTCATGCAACGTAGGTGTTCACCGTTCACGTAGAAAAGAATATACGGCATATTGGTAATACGATCGCATCTTATATCTTTGCTCCTTCACGTTCATTCAAACTGAAAATGATCAATTCTATCGCTCCTATACATGAACCATCTAAAGATTACTCAAGATTACAGTAGATTAATGCAAAGTTTTCGAATACCTACCAGCGTGTATTCTTACTTAATATCCAAGCACGCGAAGTACCAACTCACATTTTTGTAGCAGAAGAAAAAAAAAAAACTTAAAATTTCATAGCGCACGTGAAATATTTCAAATATCAGACGACAACCTATTATTGTAAAACTATTGTAAATGAAATACGATTGCAAAGTGGTAATGACCATATTAGCCAACAGATTGTCAATAAACCCATAAATAGATCTATATCATCAAACTAGGTACCGGCATTTTATGTCATATAGCTTTAGTATATAAACTGTAAAACAATATCTGTCAAGACAGTAATCTTCATCATTTCTGCAGTGATCATTAGTCTTTCAGTGCTTAAAACAAACTTTAAAAAATAAAATAAAAATGCATTTCAAAGTAAGTGAATTTTTTTTTAATTTTTACGAATATTTTCGCGATTAACTATCTACGAGTACGTTCGCACCTAATTAGCTAAAATAGCGTCGTAATTTTGTACCAACGAAATTAATGCTAATTTTTTTACTTTATAATCCGCAGTGTACAAGACTACAGGCGGTAATGTTAATTTTTAAGTACATTAACTAACATTAATTTTCTGAAAGAATAACTTCTTAAATACCTATTGGAATAAGACCTTTGGCTATCATTTTTTTGGTTCTTTGTCGTTTCGTCAGTAGCCGTGCATTTTTTTAAATTTCTAAAATTCGATTAACTCGGGTGGACAATTTTTTTGAAGATATTTATAATGAAAAATGTACAGTATCACAGTATCAGTCAAGGTGGAGTCTACCTTTAAAAAAAAAAGTAAAAATATAAATATTCAAATCTTCAGTTTTTATCGGAGTTCAATCTCCCATCTTCCTCGTGAGGACTTACGCAGGTTCCTATTTCCTACTCGTTTTTACTATATACAAATCGAATTAATTTCTTTTAGTTTTTTATTCATTTATTTAATGGTCTATCTTTCTATACCTATTTAATGTTTACTTCTTTAAAATTGATCTTACTGAAGTTTTGGGAACTTTTTTTGCTTAAATGCTCACAGCATTCTTACGAAAACATCAAAAACGCACCTAAAAAGTATACCTAGATGTTTCTAGTTTTTAAACCCGATTCCCAAAAATGTCGAAAGATTTTGACCAAATTTCATGGAAAGCTTTATTTTGAGTAGAAAAACACTAATGCAAATTTTTAGGCTCATAACTGAAATTTGGTATTCAAAGAAGAAATAGTACCTGTGGATTTTCGAAGGGTTGAGGTATTTTTAAAAAATCGCAGATTAATTTTCGCGCCTCTAACCAACCTACTTCTGGAAAAAAGGCAATGTTCTAAAAAATAGTACGGATCTCGCATCAATCTAGACCTAGTCCATTGCTGTCAAAATCTCAAATCACCAAAGATTCTACTGGATGTTTGATCAATTAAGTATTTCGTTTGGGCAATGTCGCGTTTCATTTTAAATTTTGACTCGTTTCATTCCCTCGCTTTTCTATCTTTCCTCCGCTATTTTGTTGGTACAAAATTTTATTTTTTCAAATTCAATAGCAAATAAATTTCAACGTACAAATTTGAGAAAAAATTCGACAGAATTTCGCAATATTATTACTTAATTGGGCAACCGATCAACATCATCGTATCGAAGCTTTTCGAAAATCTGAACACTCGAAAACGAATGAAAGTATAAACGATGAGCAAATCAGATATACTTAACCTTCGTCCGTCAGAATTGAACAAAAGATTTGCAAATAAGCAACATCAAATTCAAATTCTCGTTAATAGATATGCCGTAAAAATTGAAAAATAATGATTTTTCAAAAATACTCGAAAAATAGCACGAAACTTAAACGTTTTGGATTCTTTTTGTAAAATTATACAAGTACATAGTTACGTATTATGTTTCAAATTCTAGGCCAAGAAACGCATCAAAGTATTTTTACGGAGTATTGTACGTAATTTATGCGGAACCCTATTAAATAATAAAAACATTTAAATCGCAAATTTTATCAATTTAACGAGCAAAAAAATCATCATTCGATGCAAATAAATAATATGTATTCAACCATCAACTTATGAATTTTAACCAAAGAAATAAAATAAATTACAGAACTTCAAACGATTAAAATCGATATGTTTCGTTTTAAGGATAATTATACCCCGTCGCATAGTAAAAACATGGTCGAAAAAAGTGTGTTTTGCAAAGGCAACCCCGAACCACCCAGATCCACGCAAAATGTATCTACTTGTGCGAAGGAGCTCGCTCACGTTATCCATTCTTTTTTATTTTATCGTTTAAATATTTAACTTTTGGTGACAGAAGTTAAAACAGAAGTTAAACTGAAAAGAACCGGCAAATTAAATATTTTATACGTTTGACCTTTCAAAAGCCGTTTTAAAAAGTTGGAATATCGTTTCATTGATTTTTTTCCTCTTTTAAAGTTGACGTCATCGATTGTAGGTACGACAAAATAGAAAAACATGAAACAATTACCTACGCACCGTAGTGAAATTTTTGAAAAATTGATTCATCAAGCTACCATTAATTTTCTTCCAGGCCGCAGTCTTTTTCCTCCTAGTCGCCATCAGCTGTTTTGTCCAAGGAAGTCCGATCCCTGAATCTGCAGCCAAAGAAAAACGTGCCCTCGTATACTCTACCGGTAAGTGATCTTTATTACGTATCAGCGAATCGAGACAAATTTTTCGTACTAATGCCTACGCCTACACCAATGATGAAATTAACGCGGAATTTTTTTGTTTCGTTTTCAGCTTACCATGCCCCAATATACTCGCATGCTCCAGTAGTAGCCTCTCCGTACTACGCTCATGCCGCACCAGTTGTAGCTCATGCTCCAGTAGCCCATGCCGCCACTTCCTACTCTTCGTTCACCATCAACCACCCGATTGTTGCTCATGCTCCAGTTGTAGCTCATGCTCCAGTATACACTGCCCATGCTCCTTTGTACGCCAGTTACTACCATTAAAATGTTGAATGTTCAACTTTTCAAGCCATCCTTTCGTACTGTACAGCTTTCAGCGTGTATTTTTGATCAATTTATTTATTCAGAAGTGGTTACTACATACAATCAAGTTTTTGCAGTTTTGTACAAATCAATAAAAATTTTATGAAAGCAGCCTTCTTAGAAAATATTTCGGCGGGGTTAAATATCGTATATCAAGGAGCGGTTTTGAAATTGAGTACGTTTACGAAACTCGTCTTCAGCAATTCACGTGTTAAGGTTAATAATTATGCATTTTGAAAAGAAGATCGAAAAACAATTTAAAATCGTTCAGAATGGTTTTGAGAGTGAGTAGTAAATGAGATACACAGAAAACAATCACTTGAATTTAATCTTCAATGAACCGATTAAAAATCTGCGGGAAATATCAAAACGACTCGAAACTGACACCGATCGATTTCATTTGTGTGGTCAAAAATGAACACCAACTCAAATTTCAGATTTCAACCGTGATTGGATCAGTTTTTCATTTTTTAGTAAAAACCAACTTTAAAAATTAAATACACATACCTACCTACAGTAGTTGGCAAAGTTTGTTTGCAGGTACACAGCTATTTTTATTCTTCATGTTCATTATTA
Source organism: Planococcus citri (assembly GCF_950023065.1). NCBI lineage: Eukaryota > Metazoa > Arthropoda > Insecta > Hemiptera > Pseudococcidae > Planococcus > Planococcus citri. The sequence goes on from NC_088679.1 coordinate 46,966,061, forward strand.
CACATTTTTTATCATCTCCCTGAAAAGGCAGAAATAATTTACAAAACTGTGTCCAGTGATAAATTCGTATGTAAATTCTTCAAAAGATACTTGCGTCCCTATTTTTGAGAATCTATTTTACTATCATCTTTGTCTATTCGTAATTGCCAATTTTCCGTACCCAAGTATTTTGAAGACCCAATCACGTTGACATATACAAGTATGTATGTAATTTAGAAAAAAAAATTTCTCACCCAAAATTACAAAAGGGTATAAAAATTATCAACCCAAGTTTTCATCTTCCTTTAATAGTAACTTTTTTTTAAAAAAACCTCTTTAAAGAAAGAGATTTTACGTATCTGGAATATTCTGGCAGGTATTTTGACTATTTGTTCCAATTTCACTGTACGACAAGACGTAGTCGTATACAATCCAAAGTGAAGTTCTTTTATTTCCGCATGCTGTGGATTGTCACCCTTATACACACATACCCCTCCAGCTATACATATTTCTTCGTCACTGATACTCTCTGGTAGGTATGGTACATATGTACCTACATGTGAAAGAAACGTATTTTTTTCAATTTTACAAAATGTGTCTCGACTCGGCCTGTAAGTTATAGGGGGTATTCGCGCATATTTCCAAATAATTCCACATGCTCTGGAATTCAGTTCAACAAAATCTCGTTTCCTGTCAGCTCTGAAAATAAATAATAAAGTACAAACAGCTGAATATTAAACTTGCAAATTTATATCTTTCTCTCCTAATATCAGATTTCGTCAATAAAACAGTCAAAAGGGTCGTATTTTTGTTCTATCGACATTTCCCCTCTATGTTCTGTGTTCTTTTCCGACAAACCAGTAGGTATACGTATGTAGTGTAAGTAGGTGGGTCTATTGGTAAATATAATCGTATTCGCTGTATATTTTTTTTTGCTTCCGTCTCTCTTTAGAAGTTTTCTAAGGTCGAATTTGTCAATTTCTATGACAAATATGAGTAAAGTTTCAAAATGCTGCATCAAATATTTACCCAGAACATTGAGCTATAAAGTTAATTTAAAACGCGCTTGTTCGTAAGATTCAAAAGATATAGCCGTATAATAAGGGCGATGAATCTGATGTATCTGCCATCCTTTTTTAAAAACTAATTTTTGACCAAACTTTTTTAAATTTTGCAACGTAAGAATTCATCACCTCCCGAATTCCATATTTCTCTCCTCCCTTTCTGAAAAATGTCGTACCGAGAATCCCTTCTCAATGTTGGAAAAACTCAAAAAAATGGCAATAAATCCAATTTATCCAAAATGTCTCCATTTCTACGTCAGAATTTTTGCTAGGTACTAAGTGATTCCTGATAAGAATGTACCAAATCAATTAGTGTAAGAATTGAAATATAGGTAGCTATAAATTATAAAAACGTAAAAATTCAAATTTCCAATTTTTTGTGTTCTTTTTTTTAAGAACGGTGAGATGAGGGGAGTTTCCCTGTATGATTTACTTCATCCATATGTTTAGAGATTTTTTGGATAAAACAAACAACTTCAGAACTTGGGAGCAAAGAAAAACGTAAGTACTTTTTTCACAAACACGTATAAATATTGAGCCACCCTTAACCTATATATTAATCAGGGATAGGGATAAGGGTGGAGTTAGAATTAGTATACAAGTCGATTTTACCCAAGCAGGGACCAAATTAGGGTGTTGAAACTAGAGAGTTCTCAATTTAAAAAATTTTGTGCAATACGTAATTCGACTTTTTCATTGCACAGTAAGTCAATGGTCAAAATACACATCTGAACCGGCAGACGCCGATTTTTGCGACAACCGCAAAAAATGGTTAAAGGTAGCCCACATTGGCCCCCAAATAAAGTTATTTGTGCTAAAGATGATTTTTAGCCGTTCTACAGCAATTCCAAGTTTCTGGAGAAATGATAAAAAATCGCTGGAGGCTCCAGAATGACTTGAATTGAGGTTTTACGAATTTCAATAGTCGTAAATGAGTTGGGGACCCCATCTGAACCACTTACCGAGAAAATTCCATTTTTCATCGATATTTTCTATTTTTGGTATTAATTGATAATTTTTCAGATTTTTCAATTTTCAAAAATTCACCAAAAATCGAGAAATCAACTTTAGCACTTGAAATTTTGGATTTGGGGTCCTGAGGTGGTCCCCTTTCGATCTAGCTTTGATTCGTTCATTTTCGTTTCTGGCGGTTCAGGTAGTTCCCTTGCTAGTATAATAAGGTAGGTACATCCTACTCATTATGGAACGGGTTAAAAAAATTGAAGATTTCCAATTTTTCTACGTATTTTTTGATGAATTTTTTAAAATGGCCAAAATAGTCTGTTCAATATTCATTTTCTACAAAAAGACCAAACATGAAAATAAAAATCTGAAACTCGGTTTGTATACAAAGTCGACTCTTCCCCCCTCCCCGAATCGATTGGCACGGTTTTCCAGCCAATCTGTAGCCTTCGGCCAAAGCTTCTTTTCTCCAACAATTTCAAATGGCTCCAGAAGGCGTTGTAATCAATTTCGGCAACAGAAAATTTGATCCTATCATAAGTTCGGTATTCCAAATCGATTAGTGTCGGTGAATCGAAATCCGCGATGACAAGTTGAAAAGTGTATTTTTTTACAAAGTTGAAAAATCTCAATTTTTAAAAAATTTCAAAATCGTAAATTTTTGCAATAAATTGCTCGAAACTTCGCCTAGCCTCTGAAGTCAACCACTCCCCCCCCCCCCATTGATTGCCATCCTTTTTGAAGTGATCTGGAGTCTCCAGCAAAAGTTGACTTTTCTCTAGAAATTTCAAATGGCTCCAGAAAACGTTATAATCAACTTCAGCAGCTGAAAATTTGCTTCTGAAGACTTGGTGTCATGCTCTTGCAGCGAGCCAAATTTCATCTCGATCGCAGTTAACGAATTGTAGAGGTTCCCTTGTAAGTTAGGTGTTCATTCTATGATGAAGTCTTATCTTTTCAAACCCACATTGCAATTTTAGAAAAATCCTTGCTCTCGCCTCGCATAAACAGCATTACGTAACACATCTCAAAACTTCGTGTACTACCTGGCCCACAAAATGTTACATTATGCTCGCATCTAGCCTCTCCACCAAAGTCGTACGTTGACCCTCATCTTCTTCAAAATGAGAGGATTAAGCACAGGCTTCTATACGATATTTTGAGCAGCACAGGAACGCGCGATGCGATTATATAAGTGTTCTCGTAAAAATATACCTATATTATTTATAGGCAAGGCATGCATATCTATACTCGCAAAATAACACGTATTTACCTATGACCGATTCGGTAATTCATAGACAAAGCGTTAATTGAACGCATTTTAGAATACTTTAGCTTCTGAAAGTGCTCGCTTAGCACACCCATAATTTGACAGTTCTACTTATATCGTAAATAAAGCCTAAATAAACAAAGTTCGATACCTTTTCCCCACGTAATCAAGAGTCCGAACGACGTCCCTATCATCTGTCATGGTTCAGAAGTTCTACAGAGACGATTATAACCGCGCAGTATTTCTTTAAATAATGTATTAGTTAAACTTCATAAGGTTGTTTTTGCTTCAATATAATAATATATCTAAACACGAAGACCTGGACTTAAATATTCCACGCAATGTTAAAGACCTTGAAAAGGTATCGAAGTTGACTGCCATAAGGTAAATGTCGCCGAATTCTCAACCAGTCTTCATGGTAATTTTTATTTGTTCGCATGGTATCCGTGTAAACTTAAAAATTGTTACCGAAATAGCTGTGAATCATGGTTAAAACGACTACGTTGGTCGTTACGGGGCTAATCTTCATCGGTCTTGGTGCATTTATAGGATGGTACGGATTCCCGAAGATGCTACATTCGAAAATTACACAGGTAGAGAAACCAAAATATATCATGTTGTTCAAAGCATCCCTGTAAAAAGCTTTCTCATTTGTGGATCAGTCAATATCGCTCATATCATATCCTAAAGTTTTAAAAACAAACCCAAAGTGAAGTATTACGATACTTTTTTTAAAAAATTAATCTCAAAATGGTACATATGCAAAATGAACAAACATTCCAAAGTGTTAAATTACAGCAGTGTCCTTCAAAGCTACCGAGAAATAGAAAGACATTTTCATAATAAGTATACCTAATCGGAGACATGTCGAAAAATTCAGTGAAAATTCAACAGATTTTTCACGAGAGCCACAATCGCCAATGAATGAATAATTTATCATTGAAATGAAAATTCTTCAACTATACCCTTTAGGTATATCGGAATCTCTCGGGCAAATACGTAGGTATGTTTAAATCCAGAAATTTAAAAAATGAAAAACAAGTTGAGGTGAACTTCGCTTTGCCAAAATAACCATTCAAAAGACAAAGAACAGAAACTCCTCTGACGGAAATGAACTTCCTCAAACTTTTCTCTTATTTTGATATCTTTATAGAAAGTTCTTCAAAACAATTCACATAACATTACGCATTCGCTGTTTTTTTATTTTCGGTTTTCAACTTTGAAAGCGATGAAATCTTCGAATTCCCTTTACCTTTTGATTTTACTATCACGTTAAAATATGTACACAATATAACGAAGCTAAATATACAAAATAACATTCTTGCTGGCGATTTCTCTACGAAAATATCTTCCACTGTTTACAACCAAGACGCGAATTATTTTGAAAACTCTTTCAGAAATAGGATCTACCTTACGATCTTCAAGTTTTCAAGAAAATATTAAACCGACGATGATTGTTAACTTTTCGAGGTATTTGAAAAATGTAGGTACCTCTTTTTAGAGTTTAAACCACATCAAAAAACTCAGCAAAAAGATAAATATCAAAAATTTTTTACATTTTTTCCACCCAAAACTTTATCCGTAATATTTTTTGTTCATGAAATTTTTCTTTTCTGCTTCATCTACTTTTTTTCACAACAAAATGTGAGTAGGTATATACCTATCTACTTATGTACTTAAATTTTCAATGAAAGTATAACCAAACGAAAACGCCAAGCCAAATATTTTCAAACCCATATTAACTACAAATAACTCAAACTCACAACTTTGTTTCTATCTGATTAAATACTTTAATTCGTTCGTTTTTGAGCCGTTCACGAATACCTATACTCATCATCTCAGTGATAAATTCATTTCAGCACACGAACTTCTAAAGCAGTCAACTCAAAATCAAAACTTTTAAAACATTTGTAAATTAAACGATTCCCAGTTGATTAAATTGACTCCCCCCCCCACTCTATCTACGAGTGTAATAATCTTATAATTATAAACACCCAAAAAATAATAATAATAATTTCACACCCAAGTTGAACTAAAAACTGATATCATCAAAGCATAATAATTTTGGGGAAAAATTTATTAGGTCATTTATATTTCATTTACCTAACACTTACCTATTACTGTAAATCAAATACAGCTAACATTTTTGCTGCTTGAAGTAGGTATAATCGTAAAAAAAGAAACGTTTGACGTGCTATGCTTTCCAAAAACTAAAAGAAAAGACGTTCAGATGAAAAAATACATACCTATTTAATACAAGTAGGTTAACTTGTCCAGTTTCTCAAATAAAATGTTGGTATTCTTCAAATGCTATACCTATCTACAGAGTGCACAGAATCACAGAAATATCGAGTACATAGTACCCTCAAAAAAGTTTTTAGCTAAACGTTTCGGCTGGTCGCACTGAATGATAATAATGATAGCACATGATTGGTTGTTAGACTGAAGTGTTAACACTTCACCAAGCATATGCATCTTTTTCACGTTGCCAACCTATTTTTTTAATAAAAAACTTTCTTTGGAATACTCGATATTTTTGCGCACCCTGTACCTACTTTTACCGACCTATCTATCTACCTACATGGCCTATTTTTTGAAATTATACGTCATATGAAAACGAAGGAATATATTTTTAAAAAGTCTTAACATACTCATATGTCATCACATTTGTCATTGAACAACTTTGTTATATTAGGGCAACAATTTTCATAATTTAGGTATAGCTTCTTTGAAAAAAAAGAAAAAAAACATTCCTTATTTGATGACTGATGAATGATGACATTTAATGTTCCTAATCACGAACAAACTCATAAGAAGTAAACAGGATAACAGATAATACGTATTCAAGCCCCATGTTGCCAATTAACAAATATTTCAATTTTTTAAACGCACGGCGAACATTTTGCAGCTATGAAAATACAGAAAATCAAAAGATTCAATAATACAGGGTTCCCAATAATATTAGGCATATCTACAGCGAAAAATTTAGTGAAAAAATGTGCATTGGCAACGCTGTGCCATATCAAAACACATTGACCATGACCAATGTCGCCAAGCCACATAAAATTCTCGCCAGCTATGCCCAATATTATTGGGGACCCCGTAATAAATCAAAGTGCTTACATATGGGTAGGTGTAAGTGCAAATAAATAGGCGATCCCGAAAATTCATTCAAGTGTTCACAGCTACACCATAATCGTAATTTCATAATTATACTTACGAAGGTAGTAAGCATAGGTAGGTATGTAATATAAAAACTAAAAACTTTACAAATTTGGGGTCTTCACAGAAGTTGGAGCTTGGAAGGGATTTTAACGAAAAGGAGTTGTCATAAGACGAAGTCTGGTCGACTCGACTTCGGCATTATTTTACAAATTATATGCATGATATTCGTACGTATACGTTGATAGGTGCCGTATTGAAAGATTAAACATAGGTAGTTAGTTACCTAATACGTTCTGCAATTCATTTCAAACAGGGAGTTTCACTAGGGAACGAATTAATTATTAAATTTTACAACTCAATTTGAATGAACGTAATTCAAAAATCGATCCTTCGAGAACAAGTTAGAAGTAAGAAAATTTCCGAACAACGCCATAGGTATCCGTAAACAAACGAGTTGCAGTGATAAAAACGTTAATTTCAATTTTTATTTTTTGTTTATTTTGCTCAATACCTATCTATTGTTTAATCCTTAACGATGCATTCGTGGATCAGCTACATACAAACTATTTAATATCTTTTGAAACGAGCTTTCCCACCAAATAATGTGTTTCTAACGAGCAACATAATTGCCTTCATCGGCAGGCGTCTACCGAATGCTTTTAAAAGAGGGTGCAAATATGTGTTTTTCTATCGTGGATTAAGGCAGAATACGGAAAGAAAAAATTGTGACAGAGAAGAAGCTGAAATTGAGTAAAAACAGAATTTGATTGGGTATTTTCTCACTCGAAGATGGAAAAAAGAAAAGTGGACATTTTTCCATGGAATAGACTTAAACTTTTCGACGACTTTTTGCGTTTACCGAGTACAGTAAAAATTAACGTGTACCAATCAACAGAAAACATCTCAAGCATTTTCAATCTAAAGAAAATTCAAGAGTTTAACGATGACTACGAATTTTTTACACTTATTCTTGCATTTATTTTTTCTTCTTGTTAGCGATTGAAATAAAATTCGAGAACCAGAAAATTCAGTCAAAAATGAAAACTGAAAGATTTTTGAATTTTGGCCACGTTTTAGGCTTATTGCTTTCTCAAAACTGGATATAACTAAACCTTTTTCAGGTGCTGTTTTCATTGTTTTTTGTAGCATTAAGTATCTAAATAATATTTAAATGTGTGATAAAATCTAAGGAAATAAAGTTTGAAAAATTTTACTCGTAGAAAGTAATAAAAACAATTTTTAAAATATTAAATTTTTTGATAAAAATTACAAAAAACCTACGAGACATCTTGAGAGAAATATACCCCCTCTCCCTTGTTAAATCCAACATAAAAAAACTCGCATCTATAAAAGATTTCAAACCTAAATCATTAAAAAATTGTCAATTTAAAAAAGTCAAAAGAAACTTGGTTCGATGAAATTTTGTAAAACTTTGGTTTTAGGTATAGTGAAAAGTAACAACTTTGTAATATGTATAGTGGAGACATCTGTTTCAGATTCTAGCATCTGACAGAAAAAACTTGATACCATTTTAAAATACACTTGGCAAAAAATTAAGATGTGGATAGAATAATGATGTCGATTTTTGGCTAATTTTTTAAAGATCAATTTGATCTCATTAACTATTGAAAAAAAAAATCAAAATTCGATTAACTTCAAGTAAACGTTTGAAATTTAGTTTAAGTACATACTATTCTCGACCTTTCAGAGTCTTAAACATATTTTTGGATTCTTTAATTCTTAAGAATTCTACAAAGAGAGGGCAATCGCAATCTATCGATTTGAAAAGTTCAAAAAAGAGTAGGTATACTTGTTAACATTTCAGTTCTTCACCTAAACTTAATCAAAGTTGGCTTTTTTGTAGAAAATAATGCCAATTCTGAATTTTCAACAAATTCAGACAAACATTTTAAAAGAACAATGAATATAAGCATGCGATGATGTCAGTAGGTTTTAGCACAGCAAATTGTAAAAAAATCTGATTCAAGTCAAAAGATAGCAAATTGTAAACAGATAACAGCTTCGTTTTCTGATGGCTGAACTTTGAAAAAGTAAAGGTAGGTAATACGTAGTGAGCAGATTGACCTTCGACTTATACGTACATATTTCTGTTTACATGGAGTGTTTACTAAGCAATCCTATAGAAATAAATTTTTGGAAATTTTTTGAGTTGGCAAACCAATTTTTCATGGCACCAAAAGAAATCGATATAATTTAGAAGTTTTGTTTTTAAAAATGCAAATTGGAAAAAATTTCATGCATAATATATATATTCATATACTTTTTTTTTGTGTCCTTGAGGGAGGTACATTAGGCCCATGAATCCATTTGCTTTTTATCTGCACCCGCTTGCAATTAGATAGAATTTCCCGTTTTGAGTTTGTTTGTTTTTTTTTAACACAAATCGATTTTTGCTTAGGTTTTTACATTATGTCAAGATCCGCTTTGACATAAAAAATGAAAATAAACAAAAATTGTTTGACTAAGAAAATTTTATAAATCGTTTTCCTAATAAATAATCATAAATAATTCAGAAATTTACATCGATAAAAATGTAATTTGTTCTAGGCAAAAAATCTCAAAAAAGGAACAGAAAATCGGAAAAACTGGGCCAAGTTTCCACTTGCTCTGGATTTCAAAATATACATATACAATGTTACAAATCCTGATGAAGTACACGTAGGAAAAAAGGCAATTGTTCAACAAGTTGGACCGTTCTTTTACAGGTAATGACTCTGGTCAAAAATGGCGATTTTTTTTTTTAGTGTTAGTCTATTGGTTTTCAATGAACGAACGTAGTCTAATTGAGAGGTGTCATATTGGCCTGGTTTGTATACGTGATATTATACAAATTATTGGCTAGTAAACTTGAGAGTCAGCTTTGTAAACAATACACTTGTCTTGTTTACAAAGTTGACATCGTCATTATGTATTTTAACTCCGGACTTGAAAGGCATAATCGCGTCAAATAAGATTCAATTCTAATTCTTTGGTTAATTCTAATCGGGTTAAAACGACAATTCTTCATAAAAGATTGTCGTATTTATTCTCTTATTTTTATAATAAGTTTCTATTGATTTTATAATCATAATAAACAATTTTCTACCGTTCTGTGACCAATTGTTTATCAGTTCGCGACTTATTTCATTACGATGACGTTCTCTTATTATATCTGAGTGAGCTGTTTACGGTGAAACGATACTTCTTCATAGAGAGGGATTTTAATCCATCTACCATCCGAGTAATTAGTATTACGTAGACCTCAGGTACATTACAAGATTAACTATATCATTTTGGCGCCCAACGATTAGTACTTTTCGTTTTCGCAACATCTGTTACGAAATTTAGAAAAAAACTCATCTGAAGAATATTTTTTGATTACAATTGTAATCGAAAATATTGTATCCGAAATTTTCCAAACAGTGCAACTACTTTCTGAGATACCTTTTTCGATTACTTGTAATCGAAGAAATCTCATAGCAACCGTTTCGCGGAAAAATTTCAAGGACTTTTGAGTGCTATCTCAAAGGTCATTCAACCCTTGGGTCTAGTTGCAACCGCCACTACCCCACCTCCACCCGAACGAAGAATAGATTACTGGACGCGGTTGTTTATTTATTCGTTATCTACTGGAGAAATTCTCAATTACGTAAGTAAATTTCAACTTAATTTTATCGTGTAAAATTTTTTCGCTAGATTTTTTCCGTTCGTATTTACAATCGCGATCATGAATAGTGAAACGCCTTTTACTCCAATTGCGAACGCTAACGTTATACCCAGTGTAAACCCTGAAAACCTGGCAAATGAGCAGGGAGATTTTCAGGATTATTATGGCAATTATCCAAACCAAAATAAGGAAAATCAAGATCCTATGTGCATAGATCATATCCACACGTCTGGTCCGGTTACTAGATCGAAATCAGGCATCGTAAAAAGCAATAGAAAATACGACGATTTAGTCTTTATTCCTACGAGTAAAAAATCGTCTCGTAAAGCTGCTTTTAAACCCAGCTTGATCCCAACCAGTGTTGTAAATATCTCTAATTCATCTTCACTCGATGACATCCGTGAAGAAGCAGTTATTTCACCAGCAAATGCTGATGATACGAATAATGCAATTCCTGTTATACCGCAAGTTGAGTCGGCGCATATGCACCGACCAATTTTTAATATGGATAATACAACTACTTTCATACCACAGACTGAATCGGTACAGCTGTACCGACCACCTTTCGACATCCAGAAATACGACAACGTCTTGGAACCTAATACACACAACGCATTTTTGGAAACATGGAGCTGGTCTGAAGAATTGAAAAAACAAATCACTTCGAATCAGCGATCAACCGATCTACGTATTGACAACGTAGAAACTTCAACAAATGCACGTATCGACGAAGTAAAACTGGTGGCTGAAAGAGCTTATGAAGATGCGCAAATCCAATTACGAAACAATTCTGACTTTATGAAAAACATCGACGAGTGGCACGGTGACGTGAATCAAATGATAAGCGAACAGTGTACCATTCTATCAAATAAAACAGCAGAAATCAAAGAAGTTAAAGATCATCAAATCATTACGGACACGAATGTCGAAAATATCAAGACTGCTTTGTCGGCTGATATTGTCCATCTGGACAATAAATATGGCGATAAGGTGCAACGCATAAACCAAAACAGTGAACGAATGTGTACTGATCTAAATTACGTAAAGACTGCTGTACAGAATATGGCCAGAAACCCACCGCAGATCGTACAGGGAGCCGCACCTGCTGCTCCCAAAGGTAAGTCGGTGGGAATCGATGCACTAACAGTAAAATCTGCTGGAATATTTTTCGACGATTCCAAGAAATTCTTCCCGCACGCTTTTGTGAAATCATTCAACAGACACTTTGACAAGACTGGAGCTCTTGATTTCCATAAAATGTCAGCATTCAAGGGAGTGATTTTAACAAGCGACCGTGATTATTTCCTGGAGAAAGCGGAACCAAAAGAAACGTTTGAACAATTGATCGACGTATTCTACTCGTATTATTGGGACCGTGCCAAACAAATCCAAGCTTGGGAATACTGCAGGAACGGTTTCGACAAATGCGAAAGCGAAATAATCCTAGCTACGAGAATCACAAAATGGGCAAATAGCCTGAAACATCTGGATATAATTAAAGAAACAGAGGTCATCAAAACTCTATCTACCAAGGCACCAGAAATTCATCGAGTAAAATTACAGAAATGTAAAACTGTAGATGAATTTATTACTAAGGTAAACGATAAATTGGTAGATGAGACCAACACAAGCATTGAAAAAACGGTGACGATCACCAATACTCCGAATCTGACCAGGGATTTAAGTGGAAGTTATCAAGGTTTCAATCCGTTGCAATTGCAACAGATTACCAAAGCGTTAAACCAACAGCAGACGATCGGAAATATATTCAACAAAAACAAAGGAATGCCTTTCAACAAGAATAATTTTCCGCCCAAAAACAACGATAAGCCACCACCTAAGCCAGATCCGAAATCAATTCCGAAAATTCCAGAAGAGCCTCATGTACCTCCTAAACCAAAACCACTTCCGTTCCGAGTGGATCAAAAGGGGCACATACTCTTGAATAAGTTCGGAAAGACACCGGTTACTGCATCGGTAAACCTGATAGATGCAAATGATCCGGAATTACAGGCATCTATGTATAGCTGCTTCTTATTGAACCAACAAGCTAGCGACACAGACGTGGACGCTATGGATATAAATGAGTTATCCAACATGATGTTAAACTTAGGTATTGACCCTACTCCTACCATGGACCAAATAAGAACCGCGGCTGCAGGTGAAGACGGATTGTTTGATCAGTTAAACTTAAACAACTAGGGGCCCGCGGGGCAGCCTCTAGTAATCACGACGCCCCAATGCGTAGGATATTCAAGGACCACACCGCGATTGGTGATGGAATAGTCCACTTCCTCAAACGAGGTGAGTTGGGCAGTAACAATAGTCTTCCTAGTTATTTGAGAGATCAAGTGAGCCTCTCAGATATTTTCGATGCGCTTAAAGACGAAAAATTCGAACCAAAAGGCAAGTATATTCTTTCCGCCGGTCAGCTCGAATTAAACTATTCTAAAAAACCATACGAAATCGTCGAAAAAGAACTGAGGAAGATTATAAACCTGCTACTCGAAAAATTCCAAGCCGAATACGTCATTTTGCTATTTCCAATCGTAAAACCTCGCCAAAAAGGCGACAAAGAGGTAACGCTTGCACGATATATCGAATATCGTAAAATTTTCCTAAGAATGACAGAAGATGCACGTGTATTCTTCTGGAGGGAACCTGCAATGGGATATCTCCATACGGAGATATGTCAGAAACAGGAAGGTGGTCAATATATTCGTCCGAAGACAGGTGCTGACAAGAACATTCTACCTAACATCGAACGGTTTAAATTCATCCACCGGGTAAAACGTTATTATCCATTGATCACTACATATGTAGCGCTTCATTATCTAATGGAGAGGAAACTGGATCAACACGAGTTGATCATATACAGGAGTAAACATTGGACAAATAATCGTGGTATACTCGGCGGAGGAATACGAAATGTAATCGCTCCAGCACGTTTGATTTTGGACGATAACACAAATAGAAATATCCAAACCGACGCATTGGAGGTTGAAGAAATGGTAAATAAACCAACTATACTACCATTACCAACCAATACATTAAATTTCGAGTTAGAAACAGAAACTGCACCGCAAAATAACGTTCAAGAAGAAACAAATGTTTCTACTGACACGAGCATTTACGCAGAAACGAAGGCTCAACCTACATTAATGGTTCCTGACATGATTCAGCAAGGAATATTCAGGAGACCCCATACAACTATACCTACCAGATCTACAAGATTTTCTAAACCAGCTGTGGAACGAAGTCATTTGACTTTGAACCAAATGCTGGGAGTAAAAAGAAATCGTGTACGCTATGAAGACTCATCAGATGATGATGATGACTTTGATCACGAAGCAAAAGAACTTCAGGCCATCGACTCCATTGATAACACCATTATCGACAACGATCACGTAGCTCCAGATTCAAAAGCTGGCATTATCGACTTAAATACGATAGATCCTACATGTGTAGTTTCTACCCTAATCAATACACGTAATTATGCGCTACAGCTGGATTCTGGGGCACTTCCCAACGTTATATCAAAAGAAGTGTTGAAAGATATTATATACAATGCACCTGGATGGTGGAGGTTTTTACATATGAAAAGACCTGTGCTGTTAAAAATGGCAGACAACAACATTGTAAAGACACATCAAAATATGGTGGAAATAAAAATGTTTTTCGGCACCGAAAAGATAAAAGTGCCATTCTATCTAATAGAATCACCAGGAAGAACGTTTATTATGGGTCGAGCCACAATGGATGATTTACGTGTTGTATTGGACATACATGAGAAGTTCGCAGAGTGCAAGCCTATGCACTGTCGTAAGTTTAAGATAAATTTCATGTCACGTGACCAGTTTCAGGATGCCCTGTCAGTATTCTCAGTACGAGAATATTATACGGCGTTTATTCATGAAATGGTTCACAATATGAAAAAACATACGAAGTACGCGAAACTCGATTTTGTATCAATCAACGAACAAGAACAAGTGAAGAAGCTGTATTTAGAAAACCTAAAAAGCGATCTTGAGGCAGCAGTGTCATCTGGCTCTGTCACTCAAGAAGAAGCTACCCAAGGTTTTCAAGAACTGGAAGAATTCGGAGATATTTTCAGTTTAGATCCTGGAAGATATCGAGGCCAAAGGGTAAAATTCAGGTTCAAACCGGGTGATGAACACCTGAAACCGTGGCGAGGGGAAAAATTCCGTCCCTCAAAGAAAATTGAACCAGCTCTTCGTACGGCAATTCGCAAGATGTTAGCAAAGGGTATCATCCGTCCGTCACACTCCTCATATATCAATACAGTAGTACCAGTCATCAAAAAGAATGGAGACATTCGTCTCTGTCTTGACGCTGACGAATTAAACAAGTTTTTAATGAGCGTACTAACCGAACCGAATCCTATCAAGGAGGTCATTTTCGATAACGCTGGCGATAAATTTTTTTGTACCCTGGATTTTACTGCAGGATTTTGGCAACTGGTGCTTGATGAAGTTTCTTGCAAGTTCACAGCGTTCCAGATCTGCGGCCAAGTGTACGAATTTACCAGACTGCCATATGGCTTAAAAATATCGTCTGGTGAATTCGTACATATGATCAACCAGGTGATCAAGGATGAAGAAGGTATATCAAAGTTTGTCGACGACATAAAAGTGTCGGGAACAACTTTCCGAGAAACCCTCAACAGATTGAAAAAAGTTTTTACAAAGATCAGAGAAAACGGTTTGAAGTTAAATCCAACCAAAACCCAATTCTTCAGAGAAAAAACAGACCATTTGGGCTTTGTTATTTCAAAAGAGGGAATTGGTAAACAGGTTGATAAAATGAAGAAACTTAATGACTTCGAAAAGAAACATACCAAAAAGGGCGTGTTTAAAATCAGTAAGAAAAACGATGCACTCGCACTCGTTGGACATACTGGTTTATATTCAGACTTCATTCCAAGATACTCTCAGATCGTTAACCCTATCTATCTTCTAACCAAAGATTCAGATCCAGTTGAATGGAAGGAGGAGCAAGCAGCCGCTTTCGAATTGCTAAAAGCCGAATATAAAAAGGATTTCAAGTTACAACAACCGCCACGTGACGGTGAATTGTACCTAGACACGGATATCACAGCAGATGCTATGAATGGTGTGTTATTTTACATGGATAACAACGAAAAAAAGATAATAATGTTCGTGTCAGCTGCATTCAAAGAACACCAGAAGAAATTCACTATGTTCGACAAGGAAATTATGTGTCTTGTGAAGAGCGTCCTAAAGTTACAACGATGGGTATATGGAAGGCAAATCCATGTGAGAACCAATCTATACCCGATCGTACAAAAATTTAAAGACCTCGCACAGACACATCGTAAAGCAGCAGGCTGGATAACCACCTTAAATTGCTTTGATCTGAAATATGACATGAGCTTTTCGAACAAAACATTATACACTGTAGCTGCTCCCGAGCTAGTCGTCAGACATTTCAAGACAGAAGTGCTTCCGTTTGTAGTAAACTTTCTAGAAGAAAATATTTCACAACTCATGTACAAATTGCGCAACTTGGCACATGCGCAAGCTGTCGATTTAAAATGTGAGATAATAAGAGACATTCTAGAAGAAAAAGTTCCGGCGAATAACAAAAAGCAACTTGATATCCAAAACAAGAAGAAGTTGAAATACATCCTCAAGAAAAACGAGTGTGATAAGACAATACTATATCGCATCTTGGATGATGGGGCACATGTCCCATACCTCCCTGATGATCTTTTCTATGATACAGTAACTTATTTACACAACGAGTACGGGCATGTTGGTGCGGCGAAACTAGACATGATATTTAAGCGAATCTACTATCATCCTGGATCCCTAGGTTATATTCGTGAAATTTGCGGCACATGTGTGGTCTGCAAAGTAAATAAGAACTACGTCCAACATAAACAACTCGAATACGCTCAAATCGAATCGTACGCAGTGGGCGAAGTTTTGTCAGCCGACTTATATGGACCCTTACCAGCGTACAAAAACGATCCGAAGTACATATTAGTCGTAAAGGATGTATTCACTAACAAAACATGGTTATGATCATTGACTTGTATAAAGAAGAAACTAGTTTGCCTTCAAATGAAGGATATCCTAGCCGACATAAAAAAATACAATGTCAATATCAAGAAAGTCATCACGGACAACGGATCTCAATTTATTTCTGATTCGTGGTACAATCTAATTGAGTCACACAATATAAGGGCAGCGCACACATGTGCGTACAATCCTCAATCGTCCTCGGTTGAACGTACCATGAGGTGTATTGGAGACAAATTAAGAGTCAAGTTAAATAAATTTCATGATCCATTCAGACCGCACACTGGATGGTACAACTTGGTGAAAGAGATCCAAAATGAGTTAAACAACACCCCCACTACATTCGGTTTTAAACCTAATGAAGCCTGGGGCATCCAGGACACAATTAGCTCGAAACTTCCACACACTCCTCAAATATTTAACTTTTCAAATGAATTGATTAAATTAAGAGAGAAAGTGGAAAAGAGCGTAGTTCCGTCAATCACCTATCACGAGTGTATGAAACGTAAACTAGACCCGGAAAAAGATCTAGTAATCGATGAGGGGTACGCACGCGTTACGGCAGACGGCGCATGTTCCAAAAATGGCGATGCAAATGCAATCGCCGGATTTGGAATATGTTTTGCTCCTGATTCTCTACTAAATGTATCCCAAAGAATAGTTGAGGGCAACGGTTTCAGTCTATCTAACAACTTGGCCGAGCTACTAGCCATACGCGCTGCAATGAGAGTACTAATCAACAATGGTATCAAGAAAGCAAGAATATTATCTGATTCGAACTATGCAATCAAAGCACTTAACAACACGGTTTCGAGTTGGAAAACGAACAACTGGAAAAACTCCAGGAACAAACCGGTTCACCATGCTTCGTTATTCCAAAACATCCTAGAACTCAAAAAACAATTCAAATCGATTGAATTTGTACATGTTTATGCCAGACGGCATGAATACACAAATATCATCGCAGACTCTCTTGCGAAAAAAGCGGTCTACACCATTGAGCAGACAAAGTTAAAAATTGATACTCTCAGCCAACGTCAAATCATAGAAGCATACATTCGCGAAAGACGACACTTGAAGAAAATTGAAGAGGAGTACCTTTTCAATAAGTCACATCTAGATCCGACAATACTGGTTCCTGGTGATTTAGTCTTAATGACTAATCATAAACTCTCTAGCTCTGAGAAAAAGACTGCGAAGAAACTTTACGAAAAACGTACTGGTCCATTTAAAGTGGTACTTAAAAAAGGTAACAACTGCTATCTTTTAAAACCCACTGACCAAGAAGATGGACCTACCCGTATAGCGAATATTCGACAGCTCACGTTATTTATCACAAAAAAGGGGCTCGAGAAAATGACTTCCGATGCGTGCCTAAAGTCCAGCTTGGATCCCAGAACGATCGAAGAACAAATCAGGGATTTTCTGCACAAATATGAGGAAGAGGGCGAGGATTTGAGTGAAGGAGAGGAAGAGGTCACTGACCCACCTTTAAGACGACCTACTGGCGATATCGAAGACGTAGATATGAGGAATGCTTCCGAAACGCTTTTTAGAAACTTGGTAAATAAAGCTAGGGATGAACGTGCAATTGCACGTGAGAAACAAAAAGAAAGCGAAAAGAAGACGATAATGGATCCAAGAGTTCCAGATGGAAAAACCATTACAAACCCTACTCCATCCACATCATCTGGGGCAGATGCTGCGGACGTACAAGATTCTCTAAATCGTGAAAATCAACAAAAGAAAAAAAGGGACAACCCACCTACTCCTCCCACAGACCCCACATCTGACACTGAAGTGCCAGTAAAGAGAACCAGAGGCAGACCGAAGAAAAAGAAGAAACCTACTTCCGAAATCGAACCTACCTCGGATTCTCAAGATGCTGGTAATAATAAAAACGTGATTCAAAGCAACACTGACGATTCAACAAGTACACAAGTGTCGAACGTTGATAATCAAGTTGCTACCACCGACGATGTAAATACTTCCCCAGATCCAAATTTGCAAAATAAAGATGATACTACCTCGGTTACACCCGATAGCACTCAGCCAAAAATCAAGAAATCACGCATAGGTGCAAAATTTGGTAATAAAGACGAGGAGGAGAAGAAAGTCCCTACAAAACGTTCAGTTCGCATAGCAGAACGCATCAAACGTGTAGGAGAGCTGTTACCTAAACCCAAGCCCAAAAAGGTAAAAATGGTTTGCGCGATCGACTACGAAAGGAAACCCATAGAAAAACCCTATGACTATTTCTTCGAAATTGAACCAGATGACCGCCCGGACCCACCTGAAGAGCTAACAATAGAAGATGGGTTCGTGTCTGTTTGCAATCACCGCAAACGAAGTCACGAAACCATCGAAGAAGATTGGGATGGATCATTTCAAAATGATTATTCAGAAATAAATTTGAATGAAAACAATATCAAATCCATACTAAATCAAATTAAAACCTACTTACACACTCATAATATTACGTAGACACTTGTCACGTAACATTGTATTGCATTCATCAATTTTTCAAACTCGTAAATAAAAATTCAATTGCGTTTTTATTTAAAAAGAAAAATTTGATTTCGTTACCTACCAAACTACCTATCTAATCTACGTGACGTCACGCTGAACGAAAGTATATCTGACGTCACAAGCTACTTTTCGTTATTACGCGCACTTGTTGTTGTTTTACCGGCGTATCGTCGATTCATCTGAAGAATTCTGCTTTTCATCTTTAAAAAACTTTTCGATCACTGTACATCCAAAATTAAAACATCTCAACGTCGTAAAAACAGAATTTAGGAGCAGAATTGGTAAGCACTTTACTTATAAAGTTCTCAGAATCGAAATTTCATGTCACATTTGTAACATGAAAAATTCTATTTCTTTCAGAGTGATTACATCTGTCATCACTCAAAATCATGCGTCCAGATACACCTTCTCATTATGTACACTGTGTATACATAATGCTACACGACAGTATCCCAGAAACGAACGGTAAAGTAAGAAGAAAAGTAACAATCATCGCATCCCAGCGGCAAACTTTCCTCATGAGAATCACTCAGCTTCGAAAATTACGACGTGCGCTAGAATTACCGATAATCGAAATAGAGGATGGATACTTCAGAATCAAAGTTTCTTTCACCACAGAATTCATGGCAAACAATGATCATCGAATGCGGGAGATGAAAGTTACGCTAAATGAAAAAGCTCATCAGATTATTTTACGAAGGAATAATTTCAGAGTAAAATTCAACGGTCAACGTCAGGAAGAAACTTAAGAATAATGGTAAATATCGATGACTAGAAGATAAAGCAACGATGAATGAACAGGAGTAGTTATGTTCATCTACGATCACATGTGAGTGAAATACACGGGATAAAAATGCACGTGAATGGTAACCATAGCAACGGTACTTGGATGCTGAGAAGTAACAGCTGTTCAAAGATGAAACTACAAGTTCGGTAAAGTAGATAGAATAGTCCGGTTTAAATTACTAAGGTAAAGATCACCATTTCATACATCTAAAATCCATTTCAAATGGACATTTTACTAAATTTCGTCGATCAAAATATAATATTACGTCTCAATTGAAACGCAATATATTATCAATCATCTAGCTATCACTTTACAGCAATTTAATAATAGTTTCAATTGAAACTCAAATTATTTTGAAGCAGTTATTTCATCGTACCGTTTATTGTCCCATATTTCATTCATTACAGACGATTATATTTTTTCGAATTAATGATAAATACTCGATCTAGCTCATTTAATATCTGCTTTAGAGGTGAGACATTCCATCGTGAAAATATGTTTCAATTGAAACACATCAAATCGATAGGGGCACGTTTTATCCCACTGGAGATTACAGCTAGCTACGTTCGAGTGATTAATTCGAACAAATATCTTGATAATCGTACCTGAAATAAACTAAAATAATCGAGACTTACACAGGTGATTTATTAATTTTATATATGTTATCAAAATTGTTTGTATTATTTCCCAAAGTATATTTTCTGATCAGCTATCGGACACAAATTCCGAATATTTTACAAATGTAAATATTCTCGAAGTCTAATCAAAATTTTCTCACCGGATTCGTAAAACAACGATCGAATCTACGTATCTACATTTCCAGGAAAATACACGAAGCAAGGAATCAAATGAAATACCACCAGGGCTTCCCAAAATACTTTTCTGCTATCACAATTAGATTTCATTTGAATATCTAATTAACCAAATTTCATAAAAATGATTTACGAATATGCAAAACAGCAAAGTACCGAACTAAAACTGCGAAATAAATTTTTACGACTTTAAATGACCCAAAAACATCGAAGATTCGGACAAATCGATCAAATATTACGAATCATTGAACCACCGAACAATCTTCTTATCAACAAATACTCGGCTGCCTTTTTATCCAACATAGCAGCCAATCACAACAGAGCTGCGAAAGCAACAAGCCTTTTCTCACAAGAACTCAGGCTCATTCGTTTTATTTCTCTCAGCCTGTACTTATGCTTACTAATTTGTGCTCGCATAATTTAGCCATTAACTATTTCGTTTATTACGATTGAAATCTTTATTTCGATGCGCGTTATGTTGTTATAATTTTTTCTATTTAATTCGTGATACGTTTTGAAATAATTTTCCTTTTCGCCGGTTACACATATAAGTGCGAATTAATTTCACATTTACGTCGCCATCTTTATATGAAAGCCTATTAGGCTCAGTATTCCGTAGATCAACTAGTATATTGGATTTTTCTGGTAAATAATAAATTTTTAATAACATGTATTCCTTCTATTTCAAAATTTCATTTTTATATGTGATATTTTCCTATTATATAATTTTTTTTCAAGTATTGAGGATTTGTATTCAACTCACCTGAGTTGAAACTCAAATCTCTCATCTCTCACGATAATTAGTCAAAATTTTGATTTTACTGTGTATCCTACATTTCACATTTTTGTACCTACTCCTAAACTAATCTCCTGTGTACTTATACAATTCGATTATATTTCCTTTTAAAGTTGTACATTGAATTTTATAACGCAAAATTGTAAACTTTATCGAAAATGTTTTCATTTGTTCGACTACCCTTTAGGTATTCCTACTCAGATCAATTTTACGCGAAAATGGCGAACATCCTCTTACCACCACCGATCAGAGTTCCAGAACCAGAGCTCGTATTTACGTACATGGATGCGATATGTGAGAAATGTCATGCGTCAATGTTATACATAACACCGGAACCGTTACCAGAAGCGAATTTCGACACGGGTATAGTCAACGGAAACAAACCCATGATTATTGGATCGTGCGGACACGTATATCACGCTGCTTGCCTCTTGGACCGCTTCTGTGAAACTCGAAAATTCGACGACGAGAATGAAATATGGGGAAGATGTTCACTACCATCCTGCACGACTCCCTTTTTACTCGAAAACATTCGAACACTCGAACTATCGACAATCGTCAGGCGATTCGAGGAACCCGCGAATATGAGAGTAAGTAGGTTGGAGATGAATCAGCAACTGCAGACAGCGTTACGTACTACCGAAATCACCAAGAATCGAATCGAAACTCTTCATCAACAATTAATTCAGACGGAAGCAAACTGTAAGTGTAAAGTTGAAACAATGGATCAACAATTAAAGTGGTACAGGGAGCAATTTAGGATCACGAACGAGGAGTTACGGAGATACCGGCAATCTGGCAGAACTCCAGCCGACCTGTTAAGACTGGAAAACATCGATGTCGACACAACTGTATCGACTTCAATGGCCCAACCCGCAGCTACGTACTCATCATCGATTAATTCAGTGATTACAAATGTAACCACTACTCCATCGGTACAAACTCCTTCATTCGTCAACTTCTCATTCACAAACATTCCGACCACCAACACTGCATCATCATCGACTCCGATATGTTCGACGTTATCAGTCAACCGACCACCTGGTTTACGAGCATTAACTGTAGCACCACCGGCAAACCATTCGACGCAATTCCAACCACAATCGACCGCCGAAATGAATCGATTCTGGAATCCGCAAGCTCCATCCGATCGTTTAAGATCATACTTTCGATCATCAAATGGTAATACGAAATTTCTATTTAACGCAAAACAACAAGTACGCAATCGCACACCGACACCACCAGCTCCGACACCAAACGAACCGAAGGTAGACGCAAGTGTAGCTGCGACAACTGTCGCAACTACCAACGTAACACCTTCAGTTTCGACAAATAAAACCACGTCAATGACTAAAACAACATCGATCGCTACGTCAAAAACTGCGACTAAAACGACGATGTCGTCTACATCATCTCCGTCCACGTCAAAGAAGACTGTTGCGACATATAGTAAATCATCGGCGGCGAAATCGACTTCCACCACTACAACGTCGGCACACTCATCTCCGAAGATGTCACCTGCAACGGTAAAGAAACAAAATCTGAAAAGTACCAACGATACTAAGTTCGATAAACCTAAAGCGTCAAGTTCGCCAAAACCCGATCGATCGAGGTCTACAGTAAGTAACGAAAAATCAAAAGCATCGTCGTCCACGAAATCGAACTCAAATACATATGCTACAGCTACTAAAAACAGCGGTGATTTCAAACCAAAAAGCTCCAACAGCCATAGCATAAATGAACACCGTACGCACTCAAGCCGCAACGAAAACTCGAAAGGCGATTACCGTTCCAGTTCTTCAAACCGCAACCGTTCCAGAGAAAAGACCTCGGCGGAATACCTTGAAGAAATCGATAGAATTTTCCAAAATCGTAAATCGAACTCACACGATCGCAGAGATTCATCAAAAGAAAATCACGAATATCGAGATGACCGATCAAGAAATGAAAGACGCTCAACCGACCGCAGAAAGGCAGACGGTACATATGTGCCGAAAACCTCTTCTACGTCTAAAGAAACATACAGCAGGCAAGCAAACGATTATCGCCGCGATTCACCTTTGGACGGACAGTACCCGGAAAATCGCCACCCGGGGTATGATCAACGGCGGACTAACTCTGGCACGTATCAGTCAAGCTACGACAACCGTTATATTGCGAATCGATCAAGAATGACCAATGAACAATCTCGAAATTCTCAAGCGCCGTCAGTTAGACAATCAACGCCTCAACGAACTTTAAACAGCACCGCGTCTTCAGGTACACCATCGCCGAATAAACAGGTCAGAGTTCGCGGTACTCACGCGAATGTTCAAAAATACCGAAATCGATATTTAATTCGTTTCGGTGCCGAATCAGTTGAATTGGCACCTTGGCATCCTAACAATTCTTACCCACTCCAATTCACAGCAATTGCTCGCGAAATTGGAGTGGAGAAATTCGCCGTAAGCGTCGCAGCCCATAACATGCCAATTGTCGGAGACGGGCATGCCGTAGGTTTGACTCGATTTATTATTCGCAAAGAGACATACGCTGATGACATCGACACCGAAACATTACGATACAATATGTCAATTATCGATTTAATTACAATATTCGAGAAGTTCAAGAAAGCTCCAAAACGACTAATGGTTTCGATAGGAAACTTCGACGTATTTATGAGAATGCCAATTGACATTTTCAGAAAGCATTTTACTACTTTCCTGAACACAGTGATGTCGTACGGTGCCGAAGAAATTTTATTCCTGCCTCTAATAAAATACCCAGAACAGGATGCTCATTTTTTCGATGAAATTACAGATGTAATTTCAGCCAATTGGGATGGTTTATCGAATGGTACGATGAAAGTAAAAGTAATTCCACCATTTCCGAAGAACACGCCCCAATTGGAGCGTGTAAGGGTGAGCGTGATGGGTCCTTTTTACGCCGAAGAGTACTACGAGCAACAAGCACAATTCATCCGTGAAAACTACGTACCTGTACCCATAAATATGTCAAAGAAACACGGTCTAGTCCAACCGCCGTACGTAAATATTCCGCCGTCAACCGCCTCCCATTTTGGAATTCAACCCGTCGAAAATTCTGAAAGCTTCATCGACCAGAACCTACAAGCTAAAATAGATGCTCGCGTTGAAAGTTTGTTCTCGAATGAATCTACAACCACCGAAGCGAAACCTGTCGAGGAGCAAAAACTGAGCTCTAGCCAATCTACACTTACTAATGAACCGATTTCGACGATCTCTACAAATGTAGAGTCCATGATAACTTCTCCGATCCAATCCGAACACGTGTCAGATGTGGAAATGGAAGAAAAAGCTTATTTCGAATCAGGTGATTTGAACATGGAAACCGAATACATAAATCCGCTAGATTTATCCGATGGCTCTCTACCCCATGATATTCACCGTGAAGGAGAGTTAGAACGAATGAAACTAATTAACGAAAACCAAAACGTAATCAATGCTGAGATTTCATCTGATACCTCTAGCAACAATGAAGAAAACCTTGAAAATTCGAGGAAACAATTTAACCACGATATGCGTGACCGGTTACATAAGTCTTATCTCGAACATTTGACCAGTACTCAACAAGATATTGAGAATACGCGTAAAATGATTACGAGAGTGACCGAATACACCGAAGCAGTTAATGCGAACTCGAACAAAGTTGCCCAAGCTATTGAGGAATTGCAAAACGCAAATTCATGTGACGCTCTCAATCTCACCTTAACCAACGCTTCGTCGAAAAATTCCTCAAGGAGTTCGTCAAAATCTCGTTCTGAACGCAACGCTGACGAAACATCTGTTTCGTCAAATCAAGACTTCAAGGCTCCCGATTCGGTTAATCCGAAAAAATCGGTTAAAAAATCGAAAAAGAGCAAAAAATCTCCAGTTCGGTCATCTCCGCGTCTATCCCATAAAAAGGAGAAACTCACGCTCGAAGAAGAAGCTCTCCAAATCGCTGCCAATCGCACCGCTCGATTACCTGGGTTC
Organism: Planococcus citri; assembly: GCF_950023065.1. NCBI lineage: Eukaryota > Metazoa > Arthropoda > Insecta > Hemiptera > Pseudococcidae > Planococcus > Planococcus citri. Next base: position 46,991,150 of record NC_088679.1, read on the forward strand.
GCTGCACTGTCCGATACATCTGTCTCGGACGATCTAAACTTATTCTCAACAACGGTGGATCTAACAGCTCCAGCGACAGTTTCGTACGCATCAGCATCTACAGATGAAGAATCTTCTCCTACGGACGATAGAAATTTGTCGCTAAAAGCTATACAAGAAAGCTCAACGGTCCCAGACACTGACACAAACTCCATCTCACAACCGGAAGAGCTATCGTCGTCAGAAATTTTACAGCCGCCGATTATTCCGGCACCGACTGAAACTTTATCGCCAATAAAGGAAACCGTAACCGCAGAACAGGTATTAGAGGCAGTCAATTATATTCACAACGTGTTTAATACCTGCGCTAATCCATCTACTGCTGAAACTAACACTTCTCAATCCCAGCATGAAATTGGGGATTGGGAAAGCCAACTTGAACCAGGTGATCCTTCGTCATGGACCAATAATGAGAACGAAACATCTGTTTCGGACTCGGTTCTAATTGAACTGGGCCTAGTACCCAAAAGTCTCGAGACCTTTGACGACGACGACGACCTATAATTTCAATTGAAATTATTAAAACGCTTGCTTCGCATGTTATGTCCTTGCTTTGCATGTCAAATTTCCGTATCATAAATGAGCAATCGCTCAATAACTCGAAAAATCGATTTTAATATTTATTTGTTCACAGGGTAAAAAGAAGAAATCCTTTTTTAAAGGCTGGTTAATGTAAAATAAACGTATATAGAAGCGGCTCGACTTGCGCCATCGCCGATACATAGAATTCGAATACACGTAACGACTACCATCACAACGCAAGCTGATGGGAAAGTAGCTGAAAATTACCATCGAAAACTCTACATCAACCATATCTACTTACGCCTGGACAAAAATCTGTAAATATTACCAAGGGTTATTCCCAAAAAGTTGTAAATATTTTGAACTCATTTCATTGTTACGAAATGTTAAATTTTTTATATATAATTTTTTTTTCTCAACGAAATTTCTTAGAATTTTTTGTTTTTATTTTCACGAAACATTTTCTACATCTCTATGTAAATAATCAAAACCATTTTGTTTTCATAACTATATAATTTTTTTCCCTTTCGTGACTAGAATTAATATTCTTTATCAGTTTTTGACTACCCATATATATAATTTTTTTTTCTTTTCTATGTTTGATATTTTTTTTTTACGAGAAGTTTTTTACCCTTTTACCTATTATTTTTCCTTCTCGCAAGACCATTTTTTTTTTTTTTACTTTATATATTCTATACGATAATTTTCTTTCGTTTATCATAAACCAAATTGCTATCGCACTGGAAGATTCATTTTTTGATTTTTTTTTTATTTCTTATTTAGAATAATAACTTATAATTTTTACGACGACAATTTCATATTGTAATTTCAAAAATTTTATCTCGTCGTCTATTCTATTTACCTATGATCCAGTGCCCTTATTTTTATTTTATTTTCTTTTTCTATGTCTTTTTGACGCGATTAGGTCTGTGTGGATACATTTGTCTCCACACATAGCCAATTTGTGTCAAAATTTTCCTTATTTAACAACATGACTACAGGTGCTAGCCAATATCGTCGACCACTTTTTCCATTTTTGGAGACTGGACTCCTCAGTGTCTGCTGTCACTCAGTCATCTTGCACGGTCATCAGGGTGATCCGATGCCGAGGTGTCGTTTTGCTTTTGGTGATTTGTGTGGGGTGATTGATGAGAGTGGATGCTGTGGCTGTTCTAGAATTCTATCTTTAATACTTACTCTCTTGTCTCAATACGTATCCTTCTCATATGAGAAAGTGCGGGGGGCAGGAGAGGTAACGTGGTCCACGTATACAGCCAGTACAATATGGCGACTCTTGTGTTCTTCCGAGCTTTCTCCCATGCGAATTATTCGTATGGATTAAAGTTCAGAGGGGCATATGAGAGGTGTCATATTGGCCTGGTTTGTATACGTGATATTATACAAATTATTGGCTAGTAAACTTGAGAGTCAGCTTTGTAAACAATACACTTGTCTTGTTTACAAAGTTGACATCGTCATTATGTATTTTAACTCCGGACTTGAAAGGCATAATCGCGTCAAATAAGATTCAATTCTAATTCTTTGGTTAATTCTAATCGGGTTAAAACGACAATTCTTCATAAAAGATTGTCGTATTTATTCTCTTATTTTTATAATAAGTTTCTATTGATTTTATAATCATAATAAACAATTTTCTACCGTTCTGTGACCAATTGTTTATCAGTTCGCGACTTATTTCATTACGATGACGTTCTCTTATTATATCTGAGTGAGCTGTTTACGGTGAAACGATACTTCTTCATAGAGAGGGATTTTAATCCATCTACCATCCGAGTAATTAGTATTACGTAGACCTCAGGTACATTACAAGATTAACTATATCATAATCTTACCTTGAACTTGGCATGACATAAAATGCTCAGGCACCGTGGATTTCAAAACCTATTGATAACCATTCAACAACGATTCGGATTCCTTCGTGTTTATTCTAAAACAATCGTCGAACAAACGTATATTACAAATAATGCATTTATAGAGGGTGTGACTAAATTCACAATATTGGCTCGCGTTGGAAATATCTTATTGTGTAACATTTCTTCAACCGTTTCAAGTTATACGAATTCTATAAAAGACGAGCAATATTGTCTTATAGTTATTGTATCTGTGAGAAAAACTCGATACGTTTAAACAAAAAAATACTTAGGCACATATTATTATCACACTACATATATACCTCACTAAAGTAATAATTACAGAGTATGTTACCAAATCTTGAAACACGGTTTCAATATTAAAAACTTATGTATGTATGTACCTAGTGCAAAAAATACGTACTTATAAGTACGTAAAAGTCTTCGCCAACTAATTAGGTCTTCACTCATAGGCCTAACACACAATGCCTATTTAGAAGTTTGCACATTTGAGTACCTACCTACGAGTATCTAGGTATGTGTATTTCGTTTTGCAGAGAATGGAAATCGAAAGCCAATTTGGTCGATGATCCGGAAGCAGACACTATAACATACAACATGGTCAATACATGGTATTTTGATGAAGAAGAAAGTAAACCACTGACCGGTGATGAAGTTCTAGTCATTCCTAATATTCTTATTTTGGTAAGAAACATTTCCGTACGGTAATTTGTAAAATGTTTCAGTCTTATTCAGGCATATTTTCTCATATTAAGCACCAATACATGGAATACACATAGGTCGTATGTTTTGGTATACGTCATAGTAAGTTCGTAGGTAATAACAGTAATACATACTACCTACGCCGCTGTTTATAATTATCCCAAAGACAACACAACAAATTAATTATGTACCTACAACGATGTATCATCAATTGGTGGATATAAAACATTTTTTAATGGAACAAAACAGCATAAGTGATTATTTCATTACCTATTTAGAGGAATAAATCATTCTTTAAAATTGAACAAAATTAAATTTCGTTGATACGAGACTCGTATTTTCACTCGTATTACGAATGTAGGTAGTTGTATTTACACAGGTTCGAGACCGATACCTTTAACGGTACGAAAAAAAATTTCATTATACAAACGGTAAATCAATTGAATAAATTCTTCAGAATTGTCCTTGTTCTCTTAAACTTTGAGAATTGATTTGAAACTACTATTAAATTTTCTCAAAAGGCTATTCTGCAGGATTTTCAAAAAGGTTAGCTGGTTTACGTACCAATAAAACTATAAATTGAACAAGCAAATGGAAAATTTTAATGCCATTTAACAAAACAAAATATCAATGGTACAGATTTTGCAATTTCTGAACCAAGTCATGAACAGGGGTGCATTTATTACTCTATAAGTGTTCAAAGCCATGAATTTGGGCACCACAGCAAATTTTTTGCAGTGCGTACCCACTAAAAAAAAAAACGAAACTACACAAGTTATGTGATTTTAAAAAACAGTCAAGTAGGTAGCTATTATTTTATTTGCATAATATGTCACCCTATTAAAGCATTTTCTCTCATCAAAAATATTGTTTTCTTTTTTTAAATTAGGTAAGCATGAGCTTGTAAACGCTTTTTCCCTACATATCGCCTCACTTGTGCTAGTTTTTTTTCCTTCAAAAAATTGCAGTTCAAATTCTAATAATTTCAAAATCAGAAAAATGAACTTATTCCATCAAAAATTGTGTTTATTTTACTCTTTGATCCATGGAGCTGAAATTCGTGCCTATTTCAGCAAAACCAGAAATCTTAGATTTTTTTCCTACTTGTAGTGAGCAACGTTTTTTAAAATTACAGAATTAAGTAGGTACATTGTTTTCAATTCATTCCTTGCAATATTCTTCATTTACATATGCTACAGACGTTCGCCACATTGACCATGCAAACAAAGCCGGGAGCTTTAAATATGATAAACAAAGCAATACCACAACTATTTGGGAATCCAAAAAATATTTTCATGACTACTACAGCGAAAGAATTTCTTTTCGAAGGAGTTCTGATCAATTGTACACAATCGAAAGAATTTGCTGTAAACACCGTATGCGATCAAATACGAGCCAAACCCGCCGGACTGGAAGTCATAGACAACGACTACTTCAAATTTTCCATATTCGGCACGGTACGCGATATACTTACGTTAGTAAAAAAAAGTTTACCAACAATTGTATAGACATGTTAATTAATTTGCATGAATTGTGTTTTAGAAAAATAATACTCCAGATGAAAACTCATTAACTGTAAAACGAGGTATTGTAGATATTCAAGATGTTGGTAAAGTTGTCTTATACAACGGTAAACCAGAGATGGAGTTTTGGAGTGGACCAAAGTGCAACGAAATCAAAGGAACAGACACCACAATTTTCCCACCTTTTATGGATACTAAAGACGTTTGGAATTTCGGCGCTGAAATATGCAGGTGTGTACCTGTACACAGTACAGTTGCAAGAGTCAAATAATTCATATGTTAAGCAATGCAGCAAGCTAAACAACACGAGTGTAAATTGATTTTCCAATCCTATAACTCCTTTAAAAAATGCCAGATTGATGGAACGTGCTTGCGACATATCGAGGAGCTCCGAAAAGAGCCCAAATTCTCTTTCAATTTTAATACATATAATTCCAAAATTAAAGGAGCTATGATTGAATGAAATTTTCAAGGTGTTCTGTAGGTACTATAGAGCCCTCAATTTTGGACTTGAACAAAATGTTTCAAAATACAGTTGAAAATTTCAATCCATTAGAATCTCTTGAAATTTTGAACTCTGATCAAAATCATGAAAGATCTTTTTGTTCTCATTTCAAAAAATTCTGTGAAATGACACAATCACCAATCAGAATTAGATTGAACACCTCTGCAATGATTTTGCACCTTCATTTTCTAGGGTAGACAAACCAACTTACTTCAGCGTGGTTTGAGTTGCTGCATTATCAGATAGGTACCTACGTAGCTTAATTTCACAATATCGTTACGAAGCATACTGTAAATCTTAGGAAACTAGAGCAATTTATATGTACCTAATAGTGAGTGTTGAATGACCATTAGGTCACTAGCGGCGAAATATGTCGGTCCCACGGTATTCAAAGGTATTCACGGTTATCACTACACAGCCGATTTGGGAGATATGTCTACTGATCCAAATTTAAAATGTTTCTGTCCAACGAATGATACGTGTTTGAAAAAGGGTGCTTTCGATGTCACAAAATGTACAGGTAGGTTTTTCACCCATATGTACTTATTACGAGCACCGGTTCACTTAATCGGTTCAGAACTATAAGAATGGCAAAAAAACCGATAAGTCAAGTTACCTACATAACATTTCAAGTACCTACAAATATTTCATATTTCAATTTTGGAAAAATGACAAGTTCAGGAATCCAATTTTTACATACCAATGCCAACCAATATGAAAAAAGTGATGTTTTAAAAGCTTTCATCTTCCTATTCTGGAATGAATTCTAAAATGTCTTCTAGAAGCTTTCGTTCACTCAGTCAACATTATTTCTACAAATTCTACACATAGTTCAGCGTTGCCATTAGAATATTTCCGCATTTGTTTTTTTGTTTTTTTTCTAACTATTAATACACAAAACTTGAAGCCATTTGGTACCTTTTTCGCCGATTGTACGGCCGTTTTTGGTTTTTGTGAATTAATTTTGACGTTTAGAAACCTTCGTACCTGAGCGAATGCCTTCGAATCTTTTTGAAAATTTACATTTTTCCAAAAAAATTGTAATTAAAAAATGTTTGGATTTTGGAATTTTTGGTTTTCGATCACGGAAATAGATCCGCAGTACCTCCATCATTTTGAAACCTTGGAATCTTGGAAACAATAAACATCATGAAACCTTGGGCTAGGCTAAGGCTAGGCAACGTTGATATTTGTGTGACGTCATACGAAGACATTTTTTTCGTTTTTGAAAAGATGAGTGAGTACGAGTACGAGTAGGAGTGAATTGATGAAAAATTGAAAATTGAAAACTTGAAAAGGTTGAAGAGAGAGACTTTGTTAAATGAGACTTCTATTAATATTAAATTAAATTAAATTTTTCAAATCATCGTCAATTTATTTTTGAAGTTCTTTTTGAGAATAAAAAGCGAGCAAATAAATTGACCGAATTTTTTTTGTTCGCAGTTCGCAACTTCGCACCCCTGGACCAGCTTACAAAAAATAAAAAATTCATAATTTTTTTTCGTGCATTTTTTTCATTTAGGCAATTGATTCAAAAATTTTTTAAAATAAAACACCAACGAATTCATGAGAGAAACCCCTGATAAAAAAATATGGTTTCGATTCGAATTAGAAATACCCCACGATATTTTCATTTGAAACCATTGTTTTTTTTTACTAGGGATAGGGAATGTGATGTGAATGATAATATATTCATCAATATTCATCAATTTATCTCAAATACTCAAATTTGATAGAAATGAATGAAATGATGGTGATTTAAAAAAAAACATCAACTTCTCTGGAAAGAATTGACAATGACAAATGACAACTGACCCAATTAGGCTTAGGTAAGGGTTCTGCTGACTTCTTCTGCTTCAGATTTTTTTGGATAAAATTTTCTTATTATGGTATAAAAAAATTATGGGATCCAGGTCCTCTATAGATGGATTTTAAGTAAAAAGAATCAAACTTTTGCAATTCTCCACTTGGAATTTTTTTTCCATTCTCCTGCATAATCAAGTTCAAGAGTACATAATTATTTTGTTTGAATTATTGAAATTAACTTCTAACAAATAAAAATGGAGAATTGATTGATACGAAATTCATTATTTTCACAATGATGTCATGTACTTACATTTTATGTAGAATTTGTTGCGGAATTCTCCGCAACTGGTCGACTTGTTTCAATATAAAACACAGCTTTACAAAAAATTGTATTCCAATATTTGAAAAAATTATAAACCTTTTGCAAAATATTCGTAAGTATGAGAAAATGCACCGAGGAAAAAATGAATTTAAATTTCATCTATCAATTTTGTCCTGAATGTAAAGATTGTGGACTGAAGTATTTAACAAAATGTTATACCGTACCTATGTTTCTCATTTTACAGGGGCTCCGTTGGTCTTAACTCTACCTCATTGTTACGGATGTCACGTTGATTATATGAATGGAGTAACTGGAATGAATCCGAGTGAAGAACTTCACGGAATCTACAGCACTTTCGAACCGGTAGAATTATTGTTTGTAACGACACAATTTGTAAATTTTTAGAATGATGAAATTTATTTCAATTTCTTCACATTTACAGATAACTGGAACCCCAGTAGCAGGTAAAAGACGACTACAATTCAACATGTTTGTTCAGCAAATTAAGAAAATCACTGTTATGAAGGAATTAGCCCCAGAACCTTTTCTCATGCCTTTACTTTGGGTCGATGAAGTATGATTTTTATTTTGTTTCAACTATTTCAAAGTATTCATTCACTATATAGGTACGTGTGGTTTGTTAAAACAGGGATTAGAACTTAACGATACATTGGCAAGGACGGTGCGAAATGCCCTATATCGACCAATTAGAATAGTCAAATATGGCCGATATATTTTGATTGGATTTGGATTATTCTTTATTGTTATGGGCGTCATAGTGTTTTACAGAAAAACCAAACTTAATCCTGATGGATCCGTTACGGATGACAACAAGACTACAATTACTCAAGTTAGTCCAGCTTACTAATGAAGAAAAGTATAACTACTGAAAACCCAATGTGAATGTAAGGTAGGTAGTTCTGTGTAAAAACAATGTAATATTATTACATACCTACGTATTTTATATAAAAATTCGAACCGAAAAAAGAAAAAACCGAATGCAGATTAAAATGTATCGAATATACATTTATGAACCCATTTAAATTGTACACAGATTAGTGTACCTATTTAGCATAAACGTAAATAAATACACGAAATTACCAATCGATTAATGGAGAATTTTCTTCCGATTTCTATTGAAGGAAATATATCTCAACAAAAATAATATTGTTAAAAAAGCGAATAGATATTTAATTTTCTACGTATTCTAAGTAAGTCTATAATGATTTCATGACTTTACTGAAGATAAGGTTATCCCAAGAATTATTATTTTTTTTTACATCTAGGTATTGTATATTATTAAGTATTAATTCTGTTTACTTTTAAGAGTAACTAGTTAAATTGACTGATCGCGTAGAAAAATTGAATCGAAGTTACATTATCCACAGAAAATCATATTTAAAGAAAAAAAAATTGTCATGACGTACTGCAAAAATTTTAATAAGGCTTCTAGAGTTATGATGGTCACATACGCGTTGCCTGATTGTTTAATTGCATCATCATTAACAGACCCAAAGTTTTGTTTTTTAGGTATATTTTATTATTAGAAGACTGAAATCAGACAGAGTTTTTGACCATCAGCCCTCAGCCCATCACATTAGGTACTTTAAAAATATTTTTACATGATAGATATAAGTACATGGGAAGTACTGAATTCAAAAGTTCTAAATTTTGAAAAGAATAAACAGAATATAACACAACGGTGAAGTGAAAGCACAATAAAATAATGTGATCTAGAAGTCCTTCAGTCTAAATAATTTTTCCTTTTTCACTATTTTCAACTAAATAATTCTTGACACCCAGTATAAGACTTCATTAAATAACTGTACAAATTAGAAATAACTAATTTATGATTGGAAAGGATATGGACAGTAAGTGTAAAGTTTTTTTTTTTTTTTTTTTTTAATTATTGTACCTATCTAATTTATTGCACATACGATAGTATTTCAATTTGAAAAAACTATTACATACCTATCCATTTTTGATTTTCATAAAAAATTTGAATCTTTGTAAATAGATACATTATTTTGTTTTAGTGGCATTGATTTCTCAAAATTGAATAACAAGACCAAAGTTACACTACAGCCCAAATTTAGGCGTTATCTTGCAACTACCACCTGCTACCCATGTGCGTCTTATTTGTCTTTATAATAGTCCCTATAATTTTGAAGATTCGTCAAATAAGTTCGTAATGTCTTACGTTACTTACCTTCCATGAATTCTATTGCTACTGTGATTACGATGGCAAAGGGTACCCCCGGATAAGACAGATATATGTATAGGCAAAATGCTCTTAACCTCGGATTTTGATGAAACTCACAGGGTATGTTTAGTACCCCCAAAAAATAATTTTGGGCCCATAGCCCGCTCCCCACCCCACCACCCTTAGACAGGGGGGGGCCAAAAAACGCGTTTTTCAGGGGGAAAATTCTGTATCAGCGCGTAATCAAGATACATTTATTCTGTAAACGAATATAGTTAGAGGGTACACGGGGGTACCTCCCAGCACGCTGAACAACTTGGTTCTCTTCGATTTCCGCCATTTGTCCATATTTTTGGAGAAAAACGTAAAAAACGTGTTTTTTTTTAGAGTTTTTTGAGCTTTTGAGCTTGACCCACCACTCCAAATGGCCGGGTGATGACTTCTACAGAAAGTAGACCTAAAGATACATATTTGACGAAAAAATCGTTTTGGTATGTTTTTTCGTTCCGGAGTAATGTTGATTTAAAGTTTTCTTTTGTCCACCCTTCTCCCCCCATGCGATGAAAAATTCTGAAAAAATTCTGGGAGGTACCCCCATGTACCCTCTAACTATATTCGTTTACAGATTTTTCCCCTGAAAAACGCGTTTCTTGGCCCCCCTGGCTGAGGGGGTGGGGTGGGGAGCGGGCTATGGGCCCAAAATTATTTTTTGGGGGTACTAAACATACCCTGTGAGTTTCATCAAAAACCGAGGTTAAGGGCATTTTGCTTATCTTATCCGGGGGTACCCTTTGCACAAGTTTTCAACTAACAGAACCCATTATTCACATTAAAATTGCATTTATTTATCATTATTTTATTGTAATGTCATGTTAATTAATTTTTAAAATAAATACGTACCCTAAATTGTACAGTTTCGATTAATTATCTAAACGTAACTATCCAGCAATACTTTAAAAAAAATAATCTTTTGTACTTAAATAATTTTATCAGCAGATAATACTGTATTATTTTTTAATTGTTGAATTATGGTAATAAAAATTACTCTTATAAAATTGAAATATTATTTTCACAAAATAATAGGAAAACAATAATACTTTCCTATACGTATAGGTATAGGTAGAGTAGGTAAAATAGGTAAGACATAAAGTTAAAGCGTATTCTAAGCATATATGTATTGTAGCAAATGTGAGACGTTTCATTGCCGAAAATAACGTCAGCTAGATTATCCACCTCTACACGAATATAAAGGTATTCATCCCATTTTTAATTATGTTTATGGATACCATTAAAAATGTTCAATGCCATAAGTCCGAATTTTCGGTCGTTCGAAGTAATTTAACGCGTGTGTCTCAATTCGTAATTTAAATACAGACTTGATAGAAGTTTACAGCAGAATTACGGCATCACAAACATTAAAAACTTCTAATTTCGTATATTCAGAAGTGAATTACACAATTCTTTAATCCGAAATGTGGTATGTAACTTTACGATATAAATAGCTACCTTTAAAAAAACAGAGCAAACAAAAAAACACCTTTACTTTTCAACTCTATGCCTCGAAATATCAATTCAAACTTCACAGATTATTTTTTTCAACTGAAATTTTTTTTAAATTCTTGGGTCACGTTTTATTTTGTCAGTGTTTAGAGTGAAATTGTATTTTATTCGGTACACTTTTTAGTTACCCTTCCGATCAATTTTACGAATTAGTAAACCTAACAAAGGAGGTATCTCAACCGGCAAGTAAACATAGTTGAACCTGATCAAAAAAATTGAAGCAGCGTCCCACGACACAAATGGACACCAGATTCGTACTCGACGACCTTGAATTGGTCGTAAACTACATTTTACTCATTTTTTTTGGAAATCAAAAAAATTTGGGGCAAAAAAAGTTTTTGGTCGCCAATCAAGCTGAAAATTTGGTTAGGGTTTTTTTTTGGGGCGGCGAATTTATCTCCGGTGTCAGATTGTCCCGACGACGCTTTTTCGATAATTAGAGAATTTTTCAGAATTCCACTTTGGCCTATTTTTCAGGAAGAAATCAAAAATTCATTAAATCCAAGTGGAAAACTAGAAATTTAGTACCTATCCTTTATATATATCAATATCTACTTTTGTAACGTTATGGCACCATTTAGTTGAACGTCGTTGTGGCACCAGGTAGCAAGTGAAGAAAACTTAGTCATTTACGCGAGCGTTTTTCTGGTAATGGTTTATTCATTAAAATAAAAACCAACTGGTGCCTCTATATTATATGAGTATAGAGTGATGATTAAGGGTATAAGCAACAGCGCCATCTAATCGAAACATTTTACAACAAATTTTTACAAAAGAATACATCAAAAACCAGTGAGACCTGAAAATGGTGCCACAACGTCTGTTGACTATATAATTTTATCAGTATATTAAAAGGGACTTTTAAATGTCGTTGTGGCACCATCACAAAAATTTGCCTAACGACCCCTGGCAGTGCCCTGATGACATTCCACACGATTTTAATTAAAATACGTTGTGGCACCATTTGGTGGTGCCACAACGTAAATTTTGGTGCCTGAACGTGTGTAAAGTATATAAAATGGTGCCACAAGTACATCAATTATGAGTATGTAAATATATTTCTGATCTATGAGGTCGATTAGTGGTTGTTTAAAGTTGAAGTAGAAAGTCGAAAAATGGAGTACCTACCTAAAAACAACCCAACAATTTTGATATTTCTCGACGTTTTGGGTTCAAACCAGGCCTAAACGATTCCCGGCGTATCAGATTTTTTGAAAAATAAGCCATACTTGAGCCAACGTCAATCGATTCGACATGGCAGTCATTTTTAAACAACTTTCGATAGTTTCTCAGCCAATTATTCAATTTGAACTTTGAAGCAATTTATTCAAGATTCCTACAGTTTGACTATGACTTCCTCAAAAAAATAATAAAATAAAAATAAATGAATGCTTTTTGCTAGGAATATTGGAACTTGACCATAAAATAGTACAAGTTGCAAAGCTATACCTAACTCACCTAAAAAAAAAAAAGGTGTCTATACAGGAATTTTTCAACCAAAAATAACAATTTCTCCACCACCATACAAAAATATTTTCAAATATTTTGAAACATCCAACCCGCTTTTTTCATAACTTTTTTGAAATTTTAAGATGGGAAACTTCGCTTACAACGAGTCATTTTTGGACACTACGAACATCATACAAACACTAAACAGTATTGCCATTCAGTCACTTCTTATGAAATGCTTAAATTACGTAGGTACGGATTTTTTTTTTTTGCTATTTTCGTATGTTTTTGAGTTGAAAATCTTTTTCTCACTTTTTACAAATTTTTATCTACTATTTTTCAGTCAAAATTGCCTAAAAGGATTACTTTTTCACTTTTTTTAATATGGAGTACACACCCTGCGAACGAGTTTTTTGTAATTTTTTAAAGAAAAGCATAGGTAAATTTCAAAAATTCGACTTTGAGACCTTCAAAAATGTTGGTGAAATTAAAATTGTAGCTGCTCGATTTATAACTTTTTGCGTGTTTTTCTCTTCTAAAAATTATTAGACTCCAATAGCATCTTTTTCTGATAGTTATTAAGTACCTCCTCATCACTTGAAAATGATAAAATTGCTCGTAAATGTCATTTAGGTACTTTAAATTTTTGACAGAATAGGTACAGTAAAACTCAGTCTATATATAGAAGTTTTGTAAGGTACAAACGATTATATTCGCAATGAAGCTGAAAAAATTCTCTTTTTGAGCTTTTTTCATCATTATATCTTCTTTCGGTATTTTCGAACAAAATTGAAAATACTTTCACACGAGCTTCGCTGTTCCCATACAACTCGCGAACAATAAACGCACCAGACAAGAAATGAAACAGGAAAAATAAATATCTTTTTTTTAATTCTCATTCACCATATTTCATTTATCAGTAAAATACGAGAACAAATAGGTATCATCGACTATATAAGTAGGCTTGTATGCATATAATATCTATTCTAATCAGTTTTTTTTCTGACTTGATATACAAGAAAACGGAATGTAACCAAGTTTCTCTCATTTGATTGAATTCATTCTTCACTGAGTTGAAAAAAAAATCGTTTACAATTTGAGAATATTTCAAAATATAAACACCATTGCCATGTAAATCGATAATGATTGAATTTCGTGTTTTTTTTCCTGGTAATGTAATATAACACAATCTCAACTTTGTGCTTCATTCGTTTTTCTGTGGTTGTTTTTTCTTCTTGTCATTCTTCGTATCATACACACGCATCAATCACATTTTTATTCGATATATTTCGATACAAAAGCAAACTTAATAAGAAGAACAAGTCGGGCAATTGCAATATGGATTTCATATCTAGAGGGAATTTAAGAAATAATGTCTATAATGCGATAATATGAATACTACTGGGTATCCAACTTTGAGAATTTATAGGTATTATATGTACATGTTTACCTATTATTACGATGTATGTAAGTACAAAATAACAGAAATCACGAAAGCAAACGGACTAACAATAATAAGTTACCATAAAAAATCTCAACAAGTGTTTAGAAACTAATGAGCTAAGAAAAAACGTGTACCTAGCTACTCGCTTTTACTTATTATTCAAGAATGACAAAAATTTCAATTCTTTTCCACTTTAATTCGATTAATTACCTCTTTTGGGAGATTATGTCAAGAGACGTCGTACAACAAACCCGATGTCTTACCTACCATTAGGTGTGCAATACGCTCATTAAACTACTCAACGCATCTGGTAGGTAGGTAAGTAAGATACACATCACATCACGTTGTGCTATTTTATATTATTAAATTACATTCGTCTGAATTCATCAAGTTTATACGCCAAGCGACCAAATACCATTACGAGAAAATTACTCGGGAAAACCTGAAGTGTCAACGCGGATTTATTTCGCAAAATATTTTTACTAACAATAAGTATGTATGTAGTCTCATGTAAATATTATTACTTTTTGAAAATTTTTTAATCTTTCTTTTTCATGGAACTAGATGCTTTTCAGGGAATTAAAAACCTACTAAGTACAGGGTGTTTCACGGGAAACAGACGATTCTAAAATTGAAAATCTCCCTGAAAAATGAAGATATCACGGAGGTGGCGGTGTTCCTGGGTAGCCAATAACATCAATTTTACCCTCTTATGGTTGGTTACAGCCACCGCGCTCTCAGTACCTTGGCATATTGAACGAAAGAAGAAATCATTTTTGCGGTGAAGTGAAATTCTCAAAAAAATTGAAGATGAAAAAAATCGATTTTAACAAAATTTTAATGACAATTGAGGCAAATTATCATCTCATGGGTGCTGATATCAAGCAGAACTATTGCTACGGTGGTCCAACGGCCAATTTTCCGCTGATGAGCGAGGAGAAACCCTTACACGATCAGCGTGTGACTGTATGGGTAGGTGTTGCCTCATGGGAGATTATTGGCCTGTTTTTCTTTGGCGGAAATGTCAACACTGCGCGGTACCTAGACATGATAAACACCTCCCTACTCCCTTCCCTGGTGTAGCACAGACGTTTATGATCGATTTGGTTCGAACAGGATGGGGCTATGTGCCATAATACCCGCGAAATCTTGAATATTCTCCGTGAACCTTTTGATGGCCGTTTTTTTCAAAGCGCGTGGAAACGGAGTGGCTTCACCCAACCTGACTGTTCAGGATTTTTATTTGTGGGGATATTTAAAGTCATGTGTATACAAAGACTGCCTGCTAGATTTGGAGCAATTTAAAATGGGGATTGCTGATAAAAATCGAGAATTATACTGGATGTTTTGCAAAAAACATGAAAAAATTGGGTGAAAAGATTGAGAGCGTGTGTTGCCGCTGATAGTCAACATTACGTGGATGTTTTATAGCATACATAAAATTGATGTTATTGGGAACCCAGCATAAAAATTTTGAATTTTTTCACCAAGTAGTTTCCGAGTATTTCAATTTTAGAATCGTCGGTTTCCCGTGAAACTCCCTGTACATACAAGATCAATTCCTTAAAAAATTATTCAATTTTCAAGTAACAGCCTCTGCTTTGGTTTCAAAAATGTATATGAACTACCTAATAATATTGTTGTAGAGATATGAGGCCACTAGAATCAAATGTCTACTTCTCCACTTTTTTTCAAAAATGAGTTAAGCATGGTTTGGTATACTACAACATGTGCCGCATCCGATGAAAATGTCAAAATTTCAATTTTGTGTAAGGAAGTATGGTTAAACAGCGTGTAAAGTTAGGGGTTAGAATCAAAAGTGTACTTTTTTAATGGAGAAGTCAAGTTTAGAAACGAACCTGGTGGAAATTGAATGAAGGACTAGTGTTATGCCTTGAAATTAGGCTTGAAATTGAATAAATTCATCAAGTGAGGACCCTTCCCCCAAAAACACCTTTCATTTTTATTAACAAAAATTAATTTTTTTTACTTTGAAAAAAAAGGAAAATTATTTCAATTTCCAAATGAATGGTCAAAAATGCAATATTATTTTAATTTCTCAAACTTTCCAAGCTTTCTTCAACTTTTAGCACCATATTACTAGAACAATTTTTGATTAAGTGCCCTAAAACGATGTAAAAAGTGTACGGTTGGAGACAAAACTTACTTCTCCTAACTTCAAACTGCCCAGGAACTCTTACGGCAACACGTAGGGTAATAAAACAAACATGTGGGTCACTATCGTCATGTTGGTACAAAAATATTAGACATATTACCTCGGTATTTTATGTTACGATAAATGCTAGGGAGGTTTTTTGCGTTTTTCTCAAAAAGTTCGAAAATGGAGAAGTAGAGATTTGATTCTAGTGGCCTCATATGTAAAAAAAATTCATAAATCTATACTAAATGCAATACGAAGATGAACCGATTTTTCTCTCAAAAATTGGACCGTAGCTTACACAGTAATTGCAAAATTGAATAATTTATACCTAGATTTTATTACGAAGAGCAAAGGTACTAGTTAATGAGGAAGTTCTGTTTGGTATCTTCGTTTTCAATAAATATGTATGTACTCGTAGTACTTTTCAAAAACCCTAAATGCCTGTAGTTAATTTGAATGGGTAGTTGATAACAAGATGATACCAGTGTAGTCACAGGGCAGTAAAAAATTGTTTTTTTCGATAAAATTTAAATTAAAACCTAATTTGGGAAGGGCTTCCATTACCTACTTGGTTTTAAAATCCTAAAAAATCGGCTACAGATAATTTTTTTCAACTACTTTTTGTAAAAAATTAAAAGCTAATCTTTTTCTATCGTCTCTTGGAGATTTTTTCTATTTAACATGAGAGCAAGTAGGTACAATTAAAAAACTAAAAATGCGAATTTTTGTGGTAAAAATTTGATTGATGATCTTTGGTAGCATTCAGGATTTTTATAAGTTTGAAAAAAATTGATTGACAATAATAATTACCAACTAAAAATTTTCAACAAAAATTAAGGAGACAATCGTATTTTTAAGGGGAAAAAGTTTTTACTTATCTATAATGTATAATTTTCTGACCATGGAGATGAGCAATACCTACTTTAGAAACAGAACAAAATTTGATTTTATAAATTTATTAGCGAACTCGCAAATTGAACGAATAGTGAATAAGTTTTGAAGAAAAAAATAGTAATTCAAAAAAAAATTGAAAATTTGATGGTACCCAAGTCCAAAATTCGACAATTTTTATTCTGGCGTTTTTGTCCAGAAATTCAGAAATAAAATTTTGAAAGTAATTGACGTCCATGCTATGTGGTTTTACAATTTTAGAAAATTCTCTCAACAAGTTCAAACACCAAACGATCTTTTAAAATTCAGTTCTACCTACATAATATAAATTAAAGTAATTAAAATTGATTCACTTTTCAAAGCTTTATAATTATTCTTTACAACCATCGTTACAAAATCAAAATTGATTTGTATAGTCTTTTCAATTTGCAATAATTCACAACAGATAAAAAGTCTTAGGTATCAACGAGTACATACAATACAATTTGGTTCACTTTTTAATGCACTACAGTCTACACCAAGCAATCCTATTCACTAAACGGACACCTTGTATGTATATAAATATACGTAGGTATAACTATGCGATTTTTGAATTCAGATATTACACTGAGAAACTAGATATTCATACAAAATGTTGAGTCGTTATTTTTTTTAAAATTTCGATGTGCAGCAAAAAAGACATTATTTGAAAGAAAGTTAAAATGAGGTACACAAACAAACGGCAAGAAAACTTAACACGGTACGAATGCTTTTTGCGTCACTTTGACTTGAAACAGATACCTGCCTTAATGGGTTCTAATATCATTAGTTTTAAATTTAATTACCAATTTACTTCGAGTGAGTAGGTTAGGTATTATATAGGAAATAATGGCACGTGGTGGAAAATTTCAAGAGCTTTGAGGTTTTGTTGTTAATTTATTTCTTTTTCCAATTTATTCCTCTTCAGCTAAGTATACGTAAAATCTACTCTTCTTTCTCATAACGTCACAGCATCGTAAGTACATGAGAATGTCACCTGAAGCAGATCTATATTGAGCGTTGTTTCACTGCTTTTATTTAGTAGGAGGTACATATTTTCCTCTGTTCAATTTTACTTGATTTTATAAAGCCTATAAGCAGATTTGACATTCGTGGAAGAATAAAAATAAAAAAATGAAGAAAAAATAAAGATGCTGTTTACATTTCCCACGGTAATTTGTGTAACATTTCCATACTAAACTTTTAATGTAAAAATAAAGAAGAAGGATAATCAATAACCTTCGCTAAAACAATACCTACTTACCGTAGTATGGATTTTTCATTTTTGATATTAATTACCTATATGTACCTACTTATTAGGTATTGAGACTTATAATATACCTACTTTTTTTCAAGTAGGTAGGTATATGAAAATAGCATTAGGATATTCAATAGTCAACATAAATATGAATACGGTATATGTATTTTTCACCGAAGAAATCCCGTTCAAGTCAAAGTTCGATTTCGAAATCATATACCGTAGGGTGAGAATAGTGATATGAAAAAAATAAAATAAAACTCAAAAACGACGAATATGACGAAATCCCCATATGGTTATCACAGACACAGTATGATTATTTCGATATGAATTTACAGACTGACAATGAGAAACAGGTGACGTACCTATTTCGTCGGCATGTATGGATATTTCAACGCCTGTTGGGGTACATTGCAAGTAGCCGACTTCTCAATACGCTTGCTCGCCAAAATTTAATTTTTTCATCTTATTCGGCGATTCCGTTATCATCCGTCAGTAACGGTTGGAAAATGCGGCGAAAACTATTACACCGCTTAGTAACTCGTACGCGAGACATGCGAATATTTTCGTAATCGTATACTTGTCGAAGTGAAGTCGTGTTGCAAAGATTTACCTTTTTCGAACCATTGCTGGAAATTTTATTGGTCTTTTTTTCTCAGAATCCTGTTATGTTTGAAATCAGCATTGGTTTTTGCAACTCGAAGTACGTGAATTGAATAAACAATAATTATTTCAAACCGAAACGTATTAACATGTTGACAAAAAAATGCAATACCTATTATGTATTATACTTACATGTAAATCGTTGAAAATACTGCGCGCAAAGTGTTCTTATACATATATGAGTTTTTGGAGATTTTTTTTTTCAATAACGATAGTGATGGTAAATTTATACAATAAGTAGCAAAAATATCTTACCTATCAATTTTCTCGGTTGTAATTTTCAATTTTTCCCCATATAAGACTTATTTTCGTCATAAATAAGTGCCCACTACAAAAGTATGAACATCAGTCAAAATTAACATTTATAAACTTTCAATCGTAATTCGGCTAGAGAATGTTTCATGTTCCTTATTTGCTCAATGAAAAAAAAGATGAAGAATTTCACAACTTATCCTCCTCTCCTTTTACTTGCTCCATCTTGAAAACGCCATTACGACAGTTATCTACTGTTGTCAAAACTTCAATAGGTACATGGAATCAAAAGAATTTTTTTCGACTTTTTCATCGGTCCTATCTAATGATTAAATTATTTTCAACAGAATAACATCCAGATTTCAATAACAATTTTTTTATTATTTTTCGCTGTCTACCTTTTATAAGAATTTTTCCTCTCAGATATTTTCACTCAGCTCCGTTTTTTGCACATTCAAAAAAATAAATAAGTAGGTACCATAAAATAATGCACAAAAATAATCAGAAAAAAAATCAAATTCATGCCAAGCAGGATTGAATGCACTTATCAGCAAAACATGAAAAAAAGAAGAGACAAAATTTTGCGCGGTTTCATCTCAACACAAAAGCCGCCAAAAAATTGAAGTAAAAAGAAAACTTTTCCTTTCCATGCACATCAGTATGAATGAAAATAAAATTACTAGAATTCCAAGGCTTGTGGATTTCTCAATTGTTTTTTTTTTTTTTTTTTTTTAATTTTTGTTATCAACTACCAGCTGAGCGCTTCGGCAAAATTTTGTTTTGGATAGGAGTTGATCCTTAGGTAATCAATAATCACATCACACCAAAGTAATGACGTTGATGTTACATTTCACTGAATTAAATCAATCTGGGGGTAGCATTCGCTTGAAAAATGCGTAGAATCAAAATTGTAGAGAATGAAATTTCTAACAACTCGCAAACAATTCATTATACCTAGGGTAGTTCACCAATGCGTTGAATATGATATTCACGAAAAAACTGCAGAAATTTCACTGACAATGACGAATTTCACGTTTCTAAACAATCTCCAACTTTTACTCTTTTTTTGTCAATTTACTTCTCTTCAAATTTGAATTATGTATCTGATTTCACTGACGAAATGCAGCTCGTGTTGACTGCAGGTTTTTGGTCTAAACTGAGGATCAACAAAACAATTGTATCCATAGAGCATAAACTTTCTTGTTTATTAAATATACTTGACCAAAATTTATTTCAGTATACTTATTTCATAAAAAAATTACTCCAATTTGTTGATTTTCTGATTTTGGGTGAACTTCTGAAACTGGTAAAAATGGTCCTTTGGTATTGATATCTACTTTTTAAAAAAGAGTAGATCATGAAATAAAAATCCAAAAATTGATTTCTTTTACACTGATATAGGAGTAGACCTTTCAAATTCATGGTGAACACTGTAAATGTTGTTTCATTGAAAACATCACTTTTTGAAAAAATTACAGAATCTCTTTCATTTTCACAAAGAATTACTCAAAATGTTCTCTACGTTTATCCCTCCCATAATTTACTCCTTACTGCCACTTTTGAACCAATCTAGCATCTCCATCAAAAATAATCTTTTCAGAAATTTTGAATGTAAGTATCATATCACTGGACAAATTGAACCAAACTTCTAAACTCAAGTGATTCAAGACCTGCTAGTACTTATTTAAGGAAATTCTGAGTGGTTAAAAATTGAAACACATAAAAATTCTATAAAAACACAATTTTTTGTATTCACAACCAATTATGTTTACTACCTACAAGAAACAAATTAGCGTTCAGGCTACAAAAAATATACACTTGTCGTCGATTTGATCTGAGTCGCAAATTACAAATATATTTTCTAAGAAATTGAAAAAAACGAACGTCATTTCAATCATATATTGGCAATCTATGCACTTGTTTCATATTCATTCTCTAAAGTAAAGAAAAACTTTCTTTAGTTTACAGTTTCGACCTATCTTGTATGAGTATTCGACAATTGACATAGTTATAGACTTGATACTTGAACAGAAATTAAATTCGCTCAATTTTTTCTAGCACTGAACAGTGAACACATAACTTTCCAAATAGTCCATATTTCAAACTACCCTGAAACTTATATCAATAGGAAATATTTCGGTCAAGTACAACTTACTGACTTCAATGTAATTTTCTTTAGGCTCTGTTTTCTATTCATAATTACTAGGCCATTCTTGCGGCTTATTAATTTTTGAAGTATATTATAGGCTGGTGTGGATGCTTATTTACAAAGGTTATGTCCAAGTTAGGTATTTTTCTTTTTTGTGTTTAGTGAACATCTACCTGCACCATCTTCTGAGTAAATGCGGAAAATATGACAAATTTTTTGTTTTAAAAAAATGAAAAAAATGTTTGTCAACTTTGACAGAGATTAAGGAAAAAATTTATTAAGCTTATCAAGTTTCAACCAATTTAAGCATATAGCATGTCGTTATAATGGTAATTTTTTTTAAAAAATTGTTCAACACATAGAAAAAATATAGATTTAGAAAAAAAGAATTGAGTTACATTTACATTGAATATTTTCCTGATTATCAAGTACATATGTACATAAGGGACCATAGGTAGGTATGTATAGTATTTTTAGTTTCAACACAGATCAGTATAGGTATAGTTATCTAGCTGCAAACATTCATTTTCCAACTTTCAAAGACGAAAATATCAGTAGTTTATACCATTATCGCCTTCTAAACATAACATGCTATATTTTGGAATTTTCAATTCAAGTGAGAATAATTAAACATTTTAAAAATCTCGTAACATTGTGAAATAATGTAGAAACAGAAACATAAATCCATTGAAAACTTTAAAATCCAATCCAAAATTATTTAGATAGCCTATACGACTCAATATAACAACAAATTGTTGTTCAACACTATAATCTGGTGGCAACAGATGTACTAGGCAAACTTAATGCTGATGCCCAAAAGCTAAAACCATCATCATACATATAATAAGTACAAAACTATTTGACAAGCTCAAGATTTGAGAATACCTAATTCAAACATGTTTTCTCAACTGAGTTAATTTCACAATAAAAGTTTAGCACAAAACTATGTATATAACTGAGGGTTTCTTCCAATTTAGATTGATAGTATGTATAGTGGGAGTTCATTTCATCACTTTTAGATGAATTTTCTCACAAACTTGAATCGTTTGTATCGATAAGTAAGTAGATACCTACTTAACTAGCATCTGGAACATCTACGAAACAATGAATGACATTTTCAGCGAAATTATATTTTTTACGCAGTATAGTTTTCCAAATTCAATGTTGAAGCCGTTTTAAACTAATACTGAAATTATTTTTAAATTGAAAACGATATTTCATTTAAACTAATACTGAAATTATTTTTAAACTGAAAATTATATTTCATACTCGCAATTACAACAATCAAGGACATTTTAAATTCAAATACCTACACATTCTCAAATTGTAACATATTGTTAGAAAAAGTTTTCAGAAAGGAAAAGTTATGAATAATTGAAACAAAGGTTAAGGTAAATCCATTCTCCCTGAACAATATACTGACATATCTAATAAATAAAAAGATGCTATAACCAAGTTTTGTGATTTTTTTCTCAACCTTCTAACATAAGTAAATATACTCTACCTAAGTGTAAAAAGAAAAAATTGGTTTGATACTTTTGTCATGTGTTACTTTCTTAAAACTCATTTTCACAATTTTTTCAAGCATTGGTAGTCTGCCCTCTGCCACAACACAATAAAAAAGTTAGCTACTGTCAAAAAGTAGACTCTAATGAGTAAGAAAGTTAAGCAAAAAAAATATATAAGGTATAAACACTGAAAGATTTTTCAAGTATAGGTGCCTAACTTTGCATTATCTGTGAAACCGATTCCTATGAAGGGATAAGTCGACTACTATGTACATAAGCGGCAACTAGCAACCAGCAACTGGCAACTTGGCAACCAAATCAAAAAATTTTGATTTGGTTGCCAATTCCAGCCAATAACCGAGCAACTTCTTATCATTTTCGTTCCACTGTCACGCAGTTGCTAGTCGCTGGTTGCCAGTTGCCATTTATGTAGCACCGCACCAAGTTATATTTCTAAAAAAAACACAGGAGTATTTTCACCATTTCTCACTTCTTTACTTACAATTAAATCTTTAAAATGTATTCTAAAAACATTGTACACACAAAGAAAGAACAGCCACATTAATTATTATAAATTATCACAATAAATGAGCCCTATTGATGCCACAGGTATCAAAAAGTGAGGGGTTCTGATGAGTGATAATTATTGAACTACAATCAGGGCTGCATAAGTGCATACTGATATCAATACCAATATACCAACACCGGTAATACTGGCAAATTTTGAAAAAATTTACAAATCCAGGGTCACGCTCGTGACCCCACCCCGCCCCTCTCCCCAAAAAACAAAATGAAAACGACGATTATGAACGAAAACGAACGAACGGTAACAACGAAAAAAACCGTAACGAGCTGACACTGATATTCTGAAAGGAACTTGTCTTTGAAGAAACATCTGCCGCCAACTCATTTTACTAAGAAAGCGTTTGTCAAATTGAAAAATTGAAAGTACCATTCTTTCTAATTTTTCAAGCGCTTTCTTTTGAGACCATAGCGAAGTTTCTACGATGAAAATTCACGAAGTTACAGTTTGGCTATATCTTGTCATTTTTGTAAAATTCTTCGCCATCTTCAAACACTATACAGAAAAAACGGCTGATTGTATTTTTGCGAAATTTGGGAACTGGGTTCTGTTTATTAACCATTACGGACTAGTGAAGTCAAATTTTGAAAATTTTGAAATTTGACCCTTCACCACCCCATTTTGGGCCTTAAAATTTTGAAAAAAACGAATTTTATTTCAAAAATGTATTTTTTGAGGTTGAATATACTCATATGCCAAATTTGAGTAAATTCGAACACCAACTTGAAGCTCCATGAGCTTTCAAAGTTGTAATAATTTTCAGATTTCGCCTATTTTCAAATGTATAAAGCAACAAAAAGGCAACTCATTTCAAAATGCGAATAGGAAAGGAAATTCTTCTCATGTTTGAAGAACTCATATACAAAATTTCCTAAAAACCAAAAAGTTGTCTTGTAAGTCCACCTATTGTCAGTCATTCTACTAACATGCCCCGCCCATTTCCATTTATTTCTTCTGACCCAGTGTTTAAAGTTTAGATTATTTTTAAGTTTTCTCTTCATTATTTCTAATTTTACTTTGTCACGTTTTTTAAAATTTAGCATGGACCTTTCTAAAGAGTTTTGGGTTGTCTCAATTTTTTTAATAATTTTTTTTGTTAAAGTCCATGTTTGGGAGCCGTAAGCCAGCGTAGGAAGTATGCATGCATTAAAAATCTGACTTTTTAGGTGGTTCTGAAAAGGCCCTTTAAAAATATTTTTGAGTGCCCAGTATTTTCTCCAGGTTAAAGTTATTCGTCTGTTCACCTCCTTTTCAGTACTGTTTTCGAAAGATATAATTTGACCTAGATATATTGTTTCTGTTACTATTTCTATCTTTTGACCTTCAATTTTAATTTCTTTTTCTGAATCCTTTGAGAGAATTTTGGTCTTTTTATAGTTAATTTCTAGTCCTGCCATTTCTGCCAATTTCCTTAATTCAATAATCATTTGTTTTAGTTCTTCTATGCTGTTGGCAAATAATACTACATCATCTGCAAAATGTAAGTGACTTAGACGTTCCCCATTGATTACAATTCCCTTATTTTCCCAGTTTGTTAAACCAAAAACTCTCTCGAGGCCAGAATTGAAAAGGATTGCAGAGAGGGGGTCTCCCTGCTTTACACCTCTCTCTATATCAAAATATTCGCCTGTTATGTCTGTAACTATTCTTGCCTTTAAATTTTTATACATTTCCTTGATTATTTTCACCAAAGACATTGGTACACCCTGTTCAATGAGAGCCTTTTGCAGAAAGTTGTGTCGCAGAGAGTCAAAGGCCTTGGCAAAATCTATGAAGGCTAGGTGGATGTCGAGTTGATATTCACTGGTTTTTTCAATTATCAGATTAACTGTGTGTAGGTGATCAATTGTTGAGAAATTTTTCCTAAAACCGGCTTGTTCTCGTTTTTGCTGTTGGTTTAATACATTTCGAATTCTATTTTCAATGGCTTTTGAGAAAATTTTTGATATTGTAGTACTCAGAGAAATTGGCCTGTAGTTGTTAACATCATGCTTGTCCCCTTTTTTATACAAAAGAATAATATCAGAAAGTTTAAACTCCACTGGTATAATCTGGGTTTCCAAAATATTGTTGAAATATTCTGTTACCCTATTCGCCAGAAGTTTTCCCCCAAATTTTATGTGTTCGTTAGATATTTGGTCGTACCCAGTTGCTTTATTGTTTTTTAAGTTTTTGATAATTTCTTCAATTTCTTCCAGAAGAAAATCTGGTTCCTTTTCGGGCATGAAATGAGAAAAAGAGGAAGGCAGAAGGCTAGGTGGACAGATGAGCTTGACGAATTTTTAACTCACAAATTTTTCCATAGGGTTGCACATGATAGAATTGAATGGGAGAGACTGCAGGAATCCTATGCCCGTTTCTGGGCCTAGCGGAGGTGGGTTCTATTTAATTATAGTTACTCTTTATCTCTTTGTAAATTTATTCTTTAAGAAATTGTACCATTCTTCGCTAATAAAGGATTACTTTACTTTACTTTACTTTATACAAAATTTCAACATATTTCCTTTCCGAATAAGCTCTATAGCTGTGATTAAAGTTTTTCATTTTTAGTAGAGTTTGAAAAATTTGTTATAACGTTTTTTTTTCAAAATCGATATATATTATCATCTCTCTATATTATTGATTTCTAAACACAATCGATCGATCGAACGAGTTGGAAATGATAAACTTGATAAACATTGAGTCAGTGATATTTTCTGATAATAATAAATTCAATTCTTAGGTGCGTAAATTAAAGAAAATTGTGATATGATAGCGATCATTTTCTGAATGTTCAAATCCAGACGTAGAGATATAAACGCAGCATTAAATAGTAAGTATGTATGATATGGGAATCTTGCGAATGTACGAAGCAAATTACTCTACAGTGTTCTCAGATATTGCTAAAAATGGTTACTTAATACTTATTAGCGATATGGCGCATTCGTTTCCTTGAAATTAATGTAACTCCAAAAAGAAAGAACGTTAATTTTGAATGGCGTATTCCCATGCACGGTTTGCTCCTCAGCGCAGCAGTAATGTGTTGAAGTGGCCCAAACTGCAGCGCAGCCGCATGGCTGCAAGTGTTATGCGTCAGAGCGCCATGCCAGAAGTCCCTGGTTCGAATCCCACCCAACTCTAATATTTTTTTCAATTTTTTTTTAATGCTTAATATTTTTTTTTGAGTAATTTTTTTAATAGAGGAATTTACGTTCTGGCCAAATAGACATTTCCATATTTTCACCTTGGTGTTATTAATGAATAATTGATGCATTTTTTTTTTCATTTTTAATGGAACTGAAGGAGATTGGGGAAATTTTTGTCTAGTCATAAATTCAAGAGGATGAAATTTCCTTTCAGTGGGTGCAATTATTTCTCAATTTCATACAGAAATTGCGATTTTTTTTTGTATGCCAACTTTAAATTGAAATTACACAAAATTTTTAGCAAACATTGGTAATATAATAAGTAGTTTAATAAACGAAAATGTTCAGAATTTTATACTCTTTTATTTGTTTTTTTTTTTTTACCAAAAGCATTAGCGTTTCTGTTCAAAACTTCAAGCTCAAAGTTGTAAAAAATTGTTGTGCTTGGTAAAAATTCAACTTCAAACTAAATTTCTCAACATTTTCAGTGAATAAATGCGTATTTTATTGAGCTAAAATGTAAAAATTTCATCTTCTTTCAGATGGTTTTTTACCCAAAACAATACTGTTCAAAAGTTACTAAAACTCAAAGTGGTGAAAAGTAGCCATGTGTGGTAAAAATCACAACTCAATACTCATTGAAGTAGAATTACTATAGTGAAGTTAGTACCTACCAAAGCTTTAGTAAGTATTATTTGAATGGTAAACACTAGCGAAATGGATGAAAACCCATTTTGCAGAGGATACAATTCTGAACATTTTGGTTTTATTAAAATACGACGCATTCACTGAAAATTTTGTGCAATTTTAGTTTGAAGTTGAATGTTTACTGCGCATGGCACTTTTTCACAACTTTGGGCTTCGATAAGATTTGAACAATAAAATGCTAGCAGTGGTGCTTTCGAAAAAAAAAAACAATCCGAAAGGAGATAAAACAATGGATAAAACTCTGAAAATTTTGGTTCATTAAAATACCTATTTGTTCACTCAAAATTTTGCGTAATCTTAATTCAAATTTAGCCTACAAAAAATCTAATTTAATTTGTTTCATGATTTCATTAATTACAATTAATTTCCTGCAAAATTGTTTGAGTAATATCCAGCGAACTTTTAAACATTCTTGGGGCTTCCAGCAAATTTTTGAAACTTGAAAATTCAGTTGGAAAGCCGAAATTTATTCTGCAAGCCAATTTGAAATACCCTATGAAGTAGACTGCAGTTGGATTTCAAGTCGTTTTAGACCCTTCAGCGACTTTTTGAAAATTACTGAAGCCCCCAGCAGATTTTTGAAACTTGAAATTCCCTCTAAATTTCATCAAGTGGAGTTTGAAAGTCGAAATTAAATCTGCACTCCTCTATCAAGTCGGCTTCAGGTGGATTTAAGTGATTTTGGAGCCTCTAGCGACTTTTTGAAAATACCTGGAGCCTCCAGGAGATCAGGAGATTTTTGAAACATCAATTTTTATAATACTCTATTGAATGGAGTGAGAAAGGTGGAATTCTGTTGCAATTTCATGTTTTGAAAATCTGCTGGAGGCTCCAAGAATTTTCAAAAAGTCCCTGGAGGCTTCAAAATAACTTGAACCTACTATCAGTCAACTTAATGTCGTGCTGAAGTTGGAATTGAGCCTGAATTTCGAATTTCCTACTCTTAATTGATAAAATTTTATGAAAATTCCAAGCATTGAAAATGTGTGGATGGCTCCAGTAATTTTCAAAAAGTCGCTTGAGGCTCCAAAACTGCTTGAAATCCACCAGCAGTCGACTTAATAGTGTGCCCAAATTAGTTTGCAGAATCAATTTCGGCACTACAGCAACATTTTCATTCTGAAGTTTGCATTTAAAAGTTTAATGAATTTGAAATTTGAAATTTTTCAATACCTATTGCCAATATTTGGTCCAATTTTTATGAATTAAGAAAAAACTGTAACTAATTTCTAACATGTCAAAATTTTGAAAAAAATTACAACTTCTTGATGTTTCGAGATATTGAACTCGTCTGTCTTTTGAAAACAAAAAAAATCATAAATTGTCAAAATTCTGTCAACCTTTTTAAAAGTTGAAAGCAAAATTTGTACACACTACGTAAGAAAAACAACTGATATCCGCCAAAAAATTCTCCGAAAAAGAATCGTACACCCCGCCCTTATCAGGGGAAAGAATGTAAATATTTTAGTAATAAAATGTTGTGATATAATTTTGAAAACCGCCCCCTAAAGTTCAACCAAATTTTTAAGGCTTTTCCTCCGAAGTCAAGATTATAAGTTAATTCTGAAACACCTTCTTTTTAGCATAATTTTTAATCAAAATAAGCTTTCAATTATCAATATAAAACTATTAAGTGTGTAGGTTCAACAACAAAAATTAAAAAAAAAAAAATAGGACAGACACAGAGTTTGAAGAAGCTTGGTAATCTAATCTGAATGTTGAACTGTATCTACCCCAATTTTTTTAGAAATTTTTTTGTTGTTGAACCCGCACACTTGATAATTTTGTACTAATAATTGGTCTAAAAAAATTTGGGCGGACACGGTTCAACGTTCAGGTTAGATTAACCAGCTTCTTCGAACTCGTGTCCGCCCAAATTTTTTTAGACCAATTATTAGTACAAAATTATCAAGTGTGCGGGTTCAACAACAAAAAAATTTCTAAAAAAATTGGGGTAGATACAGTTCAACATTCAGATTAGATTACCAAGCTTCTTCAAACTCTGTGTCTGTCCTATTTTTTTTTTTTTTTAATTTTTGTTGTTGAACCTACACACTTAATAGTTTTATATTGATAATTGAAAGCTTATTTTGATTAAAAATTATGCTAAAAAGAAGGTGTTTCAGAATTAACTTATAATCTTGACTTCGGAGGAAAAGCCTTAAAAATTTGGTTGAACTTTAGGGGGCGGTTTTCAAAATTATATCACAACATTTTATTACTAAAATATTTACATTCTTTCCCCTGATAAGGGCGGGGTGTACGATTCTTTTTCGGAGATACCGTATTACCAATACTGATTAGCAGACAGACGAAGTACCAATTTACAAAATATGGATAAAGTTTTTGAAACTGTATTGATACTAAAATACCAATACCGAAATAATTTTTGATGGGAAGTATATTTTGGTATTGGTACTTTGCATTTTCTTGATTTATTTTAAAATGTGATCTGTCACGAGAAAACCAGGTTAGTGTCCAAAACGTAAATTTTACAGGACGGACATTTGAAGTTTTGAATCTATGTGTTCGGCGATCTATGATTCGTAGGTCCCTGAAACTTGGACCACTTTTGGCCACAAGGGGTGCCAACATAACCTGACATTTTTTTTCAAAATCAGGGTTGCCAAAGGTCAATAATCGAAATTTCTCTAAATCGATTTTTTCGTTTTTTTTTAAATTTTGTGCCAAAAATTTCGCGAAAACTACTAAGAATGAATTATTAATATAAAATAAAGTTATTTATTGAGTTTTTCAATTTTTTCAAAAATTTTGTTCAAGGTGAAAAGAGTTGATTTTTCCAGCTTGGGCCTCATTCAAATTTCAATAAAATGGCACTAATCCTCCGAATGTGGGCCGATTGCCCCAAAAATTTGCATATTGACTCTCTAGAACATACTTTTCAAGAAAATCACAAAAAAAATTTTCTCAAACTTTTTTTGTAGTTGCTCTATTTTTTCAACCTTGAATTTAAGGTCAAAAGAATCGTTCGCGAACGTTTTAACCACCACAGGCGGATTCTGTACACTGAGTACTACCAATATCCATAAAAAAAAGCAAATCGATTTTTTGGACACTAACCTGGTTTTCTCGTGACAGATCACAAATAATAAAATCACTAATAAAAATCAAGGTGCACTGGTGTAAGTCCGAATCCGGGGCAAGTCTTCCGAACCACTACCCAGCAGTGACTTGAGGGTACTATCCCTTCTTCACCATGACATGAAAATTTTTGGAATTCAGTTCCATTTCACATGTTTTTGGTTTAATTGTATTTTGTTGTTGTTTTGAATTTGTTTTCAAATACAGATTTTCTATCTTTTAGTTTTTAGCATATACCGGACAAACTGCCCGTACAACAATGACCATGCTAATTTTGATGTGAATGTCGACCCATCCACATCCGTCACTTTTGGATGCCACATGTCGATGTGAATTTCGACCCTGTGTCGAGCTAATTGTCGATGTAATTGTCGACTGATGTTGATCTACATTCGTGTCGACAATTGGCTCCACACAGGGTCAAAATTCACATCGACATGGGGCATCCAAAAGTGACGGATGTGGATGGATCTACATTCACATCGAAATTAATGTCGACATTGTCGACCTCCTGCTTCGTTAAGTCATAGAATTTGAGTTTAATAATTTTTAATTTTTTTTTCCAAAAATTATTTCCTCTGATGTGGCTATTGCTAGTGCTCAAAACAGCATCGAAGCAAAGTCCACTTCCGAAGAAGTACAGACGAAAAGTCTGTAAAATCAAGAAGTTCAACAGAAATCCCTTATATCAAAGATGGTGCAATACTTTATCTGCGAGTATCAAACTAATCCATTTTCATGTCGACATGTCGATGTTAATGTTGATGTGAAATTCGACATCAACAAAACAAATACATCCACAATAACAACCTCATATCATCTACAACTCCAAACTGCGGAAAAGTGAATAATTTCATCAATTCCCTAAAAAATTTGTTTTCCACATTGAACAAGATCATATTTTTGTATGTTTACTAAAATTTTAAACACTAAAACAGAAATTTTAATTTTGAAAAAGTGGTCGACATAGTTGTAGATGTAAATTTCGAGCATCGAATTTTACATCTACATGTTGAGATGGCATGTCGAGGTATCAGAAATAATGAGAAAATTACGAAAATTTTCATTTACTTGGTTTTTGTATGGACAGAAGATTCCTACTAAATAATTAATTTATCACTTTTCCATCATATGTTGGAAAAAAACGTAGTCGATGTAAATGTCGACGTCGACAATTGTTGTGCGGGTGTACATCCTAGTGAAAATCTGATGAGAGTGAGCTCAAAGAGAATTAAATTTTCTACAATTTTGTTAACATGAAATTTTCGTAGGACACTCTGTTTTTGAAACAACACGTCCGCAAAGTTGAGCTGGTTCTAACTTACCCAAAATTGGGGTAAGTCAGTTTATTCCACTGAGTGAAAGCTACAGTGTCAATTGCGCTCAAATTTTTACCATAACTAAAGAACGCTTATGGGAACCTACATAATAAATTTGAGCCATATTGGTTCATTGGTAGGAGAGTAACAGCCAGTCAAAGTTGAAATTGTGAAGAACCCATCCGGACTTACCCTCGTGCACCTTACTCATATTGAAAAACTTGTAAGTGATAATGATGAACTTTGAATTCCCAAATCAAGAGATTTGTTTTTTTTACACAGATTTTGGCAGATTAAAATCCACAAGAATCTGCTAGGATAGTAGCTTTTGAAAATGGATTTTGGATTTTACTTGAAGAGAGAAGACTTCTGATGTTTTGAAAGTTTGTGGTGGGGATCTAAAAAAGGTTTAAAAAGAGATTCAAAAAACGTCCAAATGAAATACCATTTGTGAGTACCATCATTGTGAACAACACATCCAAATTTCAGCTTCCTAGGTCATCCCCACCCCATTTAAGGTGGATAAAAAAATCAGAAATGTCCTCCAAGAACTTCTCCCCGTAAACATGCAAAAAGAACACTTTACCTGTGAAGAAAAATCCAAACAGGAGGAAAGCATCGCAGTGGAGCTGTAAATACATAATGTTTAAAACACAAATCACATCACCATTTAATTAATTGAATGCTTTTAACAGAAAACATTGCCATCATGTTTGAAAAGCCTTCGAAGTTTCTGGTACAAAAATTTTGCTCTTACACAGCCGCCGACTGCTGTGACTTTTTTTTACATTTTTCCGGGGCAAAGTGGTCAATTTAGACCAAAATTTTTTTCTAACAATGTTATAAAAGACACCTCACTACACCATCAATCCAAATGCCATGTTTTAAAATTTTTACTTGCAAAATATGAATTTTGTAATTTTGAGAACCCCTAAATCCCCATCTGAGTCGACCAATTGTTTGAAATTCATGTCTAGATGGAGAATAGATACCTATTTTTTTATTACATTTTTTCATTTTCATAGCAAAAATGTTGACAAAGAAATCACTGTTACATTGAATAAGCAAACCCAGTGGAGGGGGAAGTCTCTGCACATTAGGAGGGCTGTCCAAGTGAGTCAAGGGCAGGGGACACTAATCATAAAATTAGAGGGATCAACACATCCTAGATGTGGGTGCTAATCAAGCTCCTTCAGGAAAACTTCATGGGGTTCATGGGGGGGGGGGGAGTAAAAATCCATATGGACATGCTTAATTCAGGCCCTTGAAATCCCAGGCTAATAATTAATAAACATAAGTAGTAAGTACTAATACTCAGAATGGGTTGCCTACTTTCCTGTTAGAATGTGAATTATTCAAGACATTTTTTTATACAACTCATTGTCAGATCAAAATATTCAATTCACTATAGTTATATCACCATTATTACAATTTTTAATGATCAAATAAATCATCATAATTTCATTATTTATAATTATTATAAATAATCAGTTTTTTTTTTTACAGCTACAATGTTCACCAATGTATCACACAGGCTTGCACAGGACGTAAAAGATTTAACCTCACAACAAGTGTCACCAACCAGTTATGCAGTTGCAGCTTGCTACATGATGTGTGTCACCATTTTTGGAATATTAGTCAATCTCATGGTATTTTATATTGTGCTCACTGACAACAAAGTAATCACCCAATTATCTACCTCAAACACATAACATTGTACAAATTTATTTATATTGTGGCTCGTGTTTTAGCTCAGGACACCAATGAATGCCATCCTGGTGAATTTAGCCTGCTCAGATTTTGGTATTGCATTTTTAGGAAATCCGGTAGCTTTATTCAATGCTATTAATGGTGGCTGGATGTTGGGACAGACTGTATGCCAAGCATATGGTTTTTGCATGTCTTTTTTTGGTGCGTATTTCAATCAAGTATTGCTTCACATTTTCCCTAGTTGAAAATAATACAAGGAAGTTAATTTCCTTTTCATTCAACATCAGATAATGGATAAACGAGGAAACAAACCGTCCAACTTTTCGGATCTTCAATTAAAATAATTTTCAAACTAAAATTGAAACAGGGCATTTATTCGCCATTTGCACAAATCCCCAACAAGTGAATTCAATCTAAAAGATTAAGCTCTCTTTAAATTAAATACTCATGATTTCTTGACGAAAAGCTGTCTAAAAATGATAATACAACATGAT
The DNA here is from genome assembly GCF_950023065.1 of Planococcus citri. Taxonomy (NCBI): domain Eukaryota; kingdom Metazoa; phylum Arthropoda; class Insecta; order Hemiptera; family Pseudococcidae; genus Planococcus; species Planococcus citri. Next base: position 47,025,058 of record NC_088679.1, read on the forward strand.
ATTTCACATTAAAAATGTTAGCTACCTTACTAGTGATTCAATTTTTATAGGGTACCTACATATTATTTTAATTTGAAAATACCTATGTCAAAAAATTTACTCATTTGTTAATTAAAATAAAAATGAATTTTTTATAACACCTGACTAAAATATTGGCCTTGTATTATTTATGAATTTTCTGTGAGTAAAATAAACAGTTTAATGGATACTCCTACTTGAGTAATATTCCAGATAACCCCTTTTATCATCATACTTTTATTTACTAATTTTCATCAAATGTTACTCAAAATCCTATGCATGTTGAAAAAATTACCTAGTAAATAAATCAAAATAATTACTTTCTCCTCGCTGACAAAATTTAGTAACTACTGAACTAGATATATTTACAAATTGAGACTTATACTTTGTAGGTATTGCTTCAATATTTACATTAACCGTTCTCGCCTACGAAAGATACCACATAATATGTCATCCATTCTCTATAGCCTCGCATTTAACCTGGCAAGGCGCGATGATCTCAATAGTTGGTACCTGGTTGGCTTCATTCGTCGCTTCCTCACCTCCACTGTTCGGCTGGGGAGCTTATGAAAATGAGGCTGCGAATATAAGGTCGGTATACAGCACTAATTGCGCTAATTTTAATTAATTAAATTATTGATTCACTAGAAATGCAACCGAAATTACTTTATATACTTATTTAACTTAAAAACATAAGGTAGAGTGGGGTAATTGCAAAGCATTTTTTGATTAGTGACACTTTGAGAGGGCGCTGTGAGAAGACTATTGCACGGATGAAGCTGAAATTTGTACCACTTATACTTCAGGGGGTTGTCTATCAATGGTAAAATGTTGGTCCAATTTGGTCCACAAATTGTAGAGAAAATTGCAATTTGAAAATTTGAAAATTGACTTTTGCATTTACCCCATTGGGGTAAATGCAAAAGTGGGACCTATCTTTTTTAATTATTTATTTTTTTGCATTTTCAACACACTCACTGTATTCTGCGTGTCATTTCCTAACTTTTGATGCATTCGTGCCTCATGGTCTTGATTTGGTAAAAAATTTGATGACTTTTCCACTTCCCAAAAAAATTTTTAGGGGAGTGAAAAAATAAAATGTTGAAAAACTATTTTTTTTAAACTCGCTAAAATGAACAAAAAATCAACTATTGATCATTTCTGATGTTTTTTATGTAAAAAACTTGTCATAGAAATTCATTTTTCATCAAATAGTATATTAGTAAAACGTTAAAAAAGAGCAATTGATCACTTTTCTAACATGTAACTCATCATGTGACTGTGGAAGTTTATTTTTTTTGTAATTTCGAACCATTTTCAAGTTATTTAGGACAAAAAAATATTTGTGGTAAGTGCAAAAATTTTTAAAAAAATTGTTTTTGCAATTACCCCGAGTCGATTTTTTCTGGGGTGATTGCAAAAACGCAATTTACCGCCAAAATAAAAAAAAAATTCAAATTGCGATATCTTACCTTAAACTTTAATCCTTCATGACCCTTAGTGGTTTCAACATGCTTTGATAAAAGGGTTTTTGCTACGGAGCGACCAGTTGAACCCCGCGAGTTGTGACCAGGTGAATATGTCGGTAAAGGTTGTTGCTTCGACATCCCCTAATTGGCACAACCAGAAAATTGATATTTTTTGCACGAGGTCACAATTTTGCAATTACCCCATTTTTGCAATTACCCTACTCTACCTTAAGTATATAAATTAGAGTGATTATTTCCCTCTCAAATTGCAACAACAATTAGGTATTATTGCATTTTATGTCCATAATTAAGACACCTATCCAATCTTCCAGAGAAATGATCCACTTATTCAAGGTTAGGGCATTCCTACTGAAAAAAACACCAGCATAATATTCATTACGTAATCTTTTTTCAAAATTTGCAACATACGTATATGTGACAAAAATTTGATATTTAAAAAAAAAATTATTTTTAGGTTATTTACCAAATTTATAGGCGAAAACCAAATTGGAAGATTTTAAAATTCAGAAATTTATGCGAAACGCAGCGTATAATCGTAATTCTATGTAAAATATTTCTTTTAAATAAAATGAATTCATTACTTACATTCTAAAAATATTTTATGCCGCCAAAAAATAAGGCTTTCGTTTATAACGGAAGAAAATATAACGTGAACATGAATTATCACTTCCACATTTCAAATAATACAAATTTCAGCAAGTAAGGAATTTTTGTTATTGTCGCAAAATGACACAAGGCGACGAGGTGAAGTAGGTACCACGTCGCATTTTTTTGTCAAACCGAATAAGCTACCGAGCTAAATTTAATTCCGCTTTTCCAAATGTGATGCAAGAAAATAAAAATTACAAAACTATACTTGAGAAACTGAAGGGTTGAAATTGAAACCAAAGAGCGAGCTTTTGTTTCATTACCAGCGTAGAATTTTCAAACTCCAACTTAAAACCATGGTAAAATATTAATGAAATTTTGACACCTACATACATGACCTAGCTTAGACCCGCAAAACATACTCCAAGAGTCAAAGAAAAAACTATAGGTATACCTACTTAGTGATTACATTACCGTGAGAGAATAAACAAAATAGGAAATGAATGTATTGGATTTGATAGAGATTTTTGAATTTCATAGGTACATACCTACCAATTTTATTGTTTTCAGTGCATGACACTCCATCGTAAAAAAAAAAGCAAACTACTTTAGTTAAACCCTTTTTGCTCTAATTTTTGCTTTAGGTATACCTACATTTATTTTAATAAATCGTAATGCTTTCCAATAATGCTTTCAGAAGCTTTATAACATTAATGAAACTGTATTTTTTCCTACGAACATGAAATATTGTAAACTTCTTTCCACGTGAATGACTTACAAAACCTTTCGTTGACGCGTAAATAATACACAGAATTTTTCGTAATTTTAAACGCTCTGCCTACTCTAATGCTTTGGGTACTTGTTAAATTATCTAAACTATTATCAAATGAATGAGCAGTTTGATATGAAAATTTTGGCTAGAAAAGTGGAAATCATAAACAAGATAATTTTTCCGAACATTTCATTCGACGAATTTTCTCAAAAATTTATGAAATTTCTATGGGTACTGAAAGAAAAGGTGCAGAACCCCTTGAAAATTACTATATCGATAGCCTTTTCAAATAATTTCAAAGCTTTTAGTTTTCCATTGGTACGAGTAGTATATGAGAATTTACTTACTTTGAAGAAAATGAAAACGTTGTTTTGTGGTTACAATATTACGATGCAAGAGACATTTAGGTCAACCAAATTTTACTCGAAAATGTCCATGTTTGCAGTTCGACTAATTCCGATGTGAAATATTTTGAATAGTGAGTGGTGATTACCATGTACTTGATTCAACTTTGAACATGAATCTATGTACTATAAACTACCGGTTCAATCTCAGTGTTTATTTCACAAACCCGCCAATCAGAAACCGCACAACAGCAGCTCAATTACAGGAGCATTTTCTGTGGCAGACAAACTTGCAATTTCCATAATTATAACTTACTCATGAAAAGAAAAATATACTTTTTGAATGTTTGTAGGTTCCGAGATGATAAAATATGTAAAAACAAAGTACATACCTAAGTAGGTAAGCAGGTTTACATTTAGAAACTTAGAGAATCGATATTATGAGAGAAGTCTTTAAATGTTTATTTAAAGATTAAAATTGAGATCCGGGAGGATGAGACTTCTAAAAAAACGTATGTAGGTACCTACCTATTACATTTGATGAAAACTAATCAAAATGAACTTCTTAGGAAATAAAATTAACCATTTAAACATTAATCGTTTCGGAAGTCTAAATGCAAATGCTGCAAATTATCTAATAAAAGTAACTAACGAGGTACCTACTACCTACCTACCTGCCTACCTGCCTACCCACATGTTTCAAAAAAAATTTCCAACAATTTCAATGAACAATGAATTTTACTTTCTTCCAAATAGGCTGTTTTCATTTTATGAATGAATCAGCAAATTTTCATCATGCTCGGACTTCTCAGCTGGCTATTAGATTCTTTGAATTGTCAATCATGAAAGCTATAGCAAATTCTTATGTTGCTTTTCTACATGGTTTATTAAACATTCTCCTATATTTCCGGATGATGGTGACGCATTTTGAGATTTAAATAGAGCCGTTCTGACTTTCGCATTTTGACTTCAATCTATTTCGAATTTTACACTTGAAGATGGTCTTTTGTGAGATTTGATTAGATTCTTATTCATAAAACGGTAGGAATTTTATGGTCCAAATAGCTATACAATATCGTTTCCTTTTCGTTTAAGTTATTTTGCATTTTAATCTTCTCTAACGTAACGAGAACTCTTCGTGATCTCGTTCCAAATTCCGCCCTTACTTTTATATGTCGTCACACATCCGAATTTAACAGGTACCACATCTGCTTTGGCATTTGATGCTGAAAAGAAATAAAAAAACGCCGTGTATACTTCACGTTAATCAAATATAAGATTCGAATGCGGTTGCTGTAACAGCGACAATACCTTGACTCTTACCACCAACATTTAATTTAATTCTAACAACGTGTTTGAGAATAAGGAAAACGGAGGCTAAACTGTAAATCAAATTATCATACCGCAATTTCACCCAATTTCTTTTTAATTTCAAGTCACATTCTCGTTTCTTTCAAAAATGATTATTTTTTTCAAATTGCATAAACAAGACGGTAAGAACCAAGGCTGGTTTACTTTGAGCAATTTTTCAAAAAAAAAATGTTCTTCAGAACTGCATTACATCTACACACTAGCAAGAGAACACAACTTTGGTATATAAATGGAAAGAATGTAAATATGAACGTAGGCGCACCAGTCAACACTAAATCACACAATACGAGTATGTCCGCTTGACCAGTGATATTTTTGGATCTGGTAATTTAAAACTATGACCAATTGAAAAAAAAATCAAATTGGTTATGATTTTCTTTTCAAAATTACTGAGCTAAATGTTTAATGAGTAATGATTGAATTATTTCTAAATTTGGGTTTTAAAAAAGCCATCATCTTGAAATTGTTCGAAATGAACTCAAAGTGAGGGTGGAGATGGCAGTTTTTTTTTTACAAAGATTGGTTATTGTTTGTAGTGATTTGTTATACAGAGATCCTAGATCCCCGACTCAGAAAATCCTCATCTTCTAAAAAAAAAAACAACTTCAATGCTGAATCCTTTACCCACAAACCCAAAGTGACATTTTTCACAATCAAAATGGAAATTAAGAACTTTTCAAAACCAAAACCATCTAAGCCTCATAGTCCCTCTTTTTTTTCACACATTGAGAAATTGCGAAGAGACACCAAAGACTTAACTTCCACTTCCATTAGATTTTTTGGTACTTTTCCCTTCCTAAAATATCTAAGTAGACACTTATTTATTATCTAGCATCGATGGTCCAACTAACAAAATCAAATAAACAGACATTACTCGCTTTCATTAAGAAATACAAATCAAGTAGGTACACAACTGACTAGCGGACCTTATCAAAAATCAACGCGTGGTGGTAATGAGAAAACAACAAGTTCAAAACAAAAAGATAAAACATTCACAAAGACACATTAAAACAAGTTACACAGTTTCATTTCTCAAGCGTAGGTAACTTGAACACGGAAATAACAAAGCAATTTGAAATTAATAACAAGGTAAAAATATATTATAGAATTAATATTTTAACGATGAGAGAACTGCTTACAAATTAAAAGATTAATTAAAAGCTTTACATTAATTTCGCTTCGCTGCTAAACTCTCGTCAAAACACAAAAACGTGTGCAATCGACTACACAAAAGATGGGCTTGTTGAGTTGATACTGAAAAATTTTACTTATAATGGGAACCACTAAAGGAAAATTTTACTTATTAAGTATATAATTCACTACGTTGTATTACTCCGCCACGACGGTACATTTTAATGAACAAACTTCAGATTACATCAAAATTCATTCAAGTGCCTTCTCACTGTAAAATAATCCTCAATATGAAAACCCTCTAACATTTCCCTTGAGATACATAATATGTTTTAAAAATGTGACCTTGATGACGGGAAATTTTCTTCTGCTTTAGTACAGTTCTCCTTATATATAACTTATAATAAAATTTCATATAAAAAAAAAACTTTCATTCCTTATAAGGGTGTGCATATTTTTTTATCATACGAGTCACGCATCTGTCACTTTATAGTAACTGAAATTTTATCGTTCATTTTCATCAACTGTAAGAATTCTTTAGAAACTCAAACGTCTAACAAAAAGTAGGTGTCTCTGTCTACCATTGACTATCTCCCAGTAGTATAACGAAACGGCATCTATGAAGTTCGTTCAATTTTTGAATTCTCAACATTGAATCAATACACGTTTCAACACATTTAGTGTTGAAAGAATGAAAGAAAACATTTCAAAGAAGTTTTCCAAATACAAAACATATTTCTAAAATCATGGTATGAAACTGAAAATTCCGCACTCAATCTCTCATCGGTGAACTTTTTATATCAAGTTAGTAATTTTGTTTCTTTAACAATTCATCCCTAAATGAATTCATTTTTGACGTATAAAAAAAGAAAGTATCTAAGTTCCTTATCAATAAGGATAGGACTAAGTACCAAACTATGTTTACTTATAAATTGTGAATCTACGTATCTGGGACCCGGTATAAACATTCAAATAACACAAAGTTTTATTCATTTTCTTTTTTTAAAAAAGGTAGGTAATCATGCATTAGACATTTTTTTATGATTGATCTGCTCTCCTCTTCGAAAATTATTTAGGAAAATATCATGTTGTGTAAGTAGGTAGGCACACCTTTATAAACATAACAGGAATTTCATTATTATGGAACCGATAGGCTACATTTTTACTTTCTCAAAAACTCTACAAAAATTGAAAAATTGACTTTGACATCTTAAAATTTGGTTCTGAAGCCTGTTCTTTCATTTACTCAAATTCAAGTTCAATTGAAGTCAATACTAGAGTGATTCGTAACTTTTTCAAAATTAAGTTATCTATCCTTGATAAAATCTTTCTTCAACTATAAGTACATACATACCTATTTTAATCAAATTTTAGCACACAAAAAAATAGAAATCGTTGACACATAGCTTAAAATACAATATATAAAAATCAGTATTCATCTTCAATATTTAAAAAATGAAAAGTAATTGCACCCTTGTAACAGGTGTATCAATCCTCATACTTCGTGCGGAATAGGTATTAAAGCATATAGGCATAAAATACTCGCAAAAGTATTGTAATTTAGGCAGGTTCATTTATGAAATGAAAATAAACAGCGTTACCTAAAGATAAAGCATGAAATTTCCAACCATTATTTTTTTATATCATCAAGGAACAACTTTTCCGAGATACTCGGCAGAAAGAAATTAATTTAGCAAAACTTGATCTTTTTTTCTACAATAAATTAGTTTCGTGTAATTTATTTTTTCTCAGCTTTACTTACGTATTAGGTAGTTTGTATCATATTCTAATTTATTGTAGCCTATATTTTCGACGATATTTCCAGAAGATACGAAACAAGCGTTGAAAATCCAAATGAACACACTTACGTACCTAAGAGTAGCTATAGTTACCTACCTATTGTACAGTACATCTTCATAACACCCTGCTATGAAAATCTGTTTGTTTGTTTGTTTTGTTACAGCTGTTCAATAAACTGGGCTAGTCGAGAGTGGAATGCTACATCTTATATATTATTTTTATTTAGCATCGCAATGATAGTACCAATCTTCGTTATAACATTTTCGTACTATAACATTGTAAAAACCATGCGCCAGGTAGGCTCTACTTATTTTTATTTTTAAACTTTTTCTGTTAAAAAACGAATCTAAGAAATAACCCGGAGCAGTATTTTTGAATTATTTATTCGCTCTTCTCAAACAAACCCCTACTGTTTTTCAATTTTATTTCAACTCGAATGCTTTTAAGCGATAAAATGCGTTCAACGTTTGCGTTAAAATATTTTTCAACAAGTTTTAAAAGAAATCTCGAATAGCAAAATTAAATCATACAAAAGCTTAAAACTTCATCACACTTTTATTACCAACATGTACTCGCTTGCAGAAAAAAGCCAAAAGTATTTATCATTGTGTTTTTCAATAGCCGTAAAAATTTGTCTAAGTGCAAAAATCACGCGTCAACTACCAATTACAATTTCAACGCGCAAGCAGATACAACAGTTGGCAAATTTTCAATGAAAATAAGCAAAATAGTGCCATGCCATTTGATTTTCCAAGTTTTTAAAAAAATTTTGTATTAAAGCTGCACTAAATTCAAATCATGCTATAGGAAAGAAGAAAATCAGAACATCGTTACTGCCCATAAGTTACTTTCATATTTTTACTATAATAAGTACCTATTTATACATGTTCAATAACTAATACCTAAACTAAGCTAAATAATTATTTTATACGTAGGAAAGGACGGGTTGGTGATTTTGCTTCCCATCGCGTTGAAAGCTGAATGAGAATAGTACAAAATTCGTAGGTACCTATTAAAACCTCAAAACAACAATCCAATTCATCTGCTGATTAACGTTTCTTTAATTTTTTAATTTTGAACGTGGACTGATTATTATTAGAAAAGTAGGAATGCTGATCGGTAATCGGTACTTTTCTTCTTTAAAACGTCAGATTAAATTCGTATTTACAAATGTTCTCAAATTTTAATACCTAAAAATGTAATACCGAATGATGTACCTGGTTGGATGAGATGAGAATCATGTACTTTTTACAGGTTAACAAAATGAAACTGGCACAAAACACTGGTGTCGTTAAAAAGGCTGAAACGCACGTCGCCAGAATGATATTAATAATGGTGATCGCATTTTTTATTGCTTGGGGTCCGTATGCCGTATTTTCATTGTTAATTGCCTTCACTGACATCGAAATAACGCCACTGTACTCGATGGCTCCTTCGTTGTTTGCCAAAAGCAGCGTTTGCTATAATCCTATCATTTATTTTTTTCTCAATCATCAGGTAAGTGATACCTAATAAGAATATGACACATGCAATTTAGCTCTATCATGTACCCAGACCTACTCACTCTAGATAATATTGATCAACAAAGTTGTTGCTGTTGTAATACAAAAAAAAGTCATTCAATATCCTATCCTACCGATGTATTTTCATCGCACAAATTAATTCGAAAAATCGTAACGAAATATAATATTTCATCGGATAATAATTCAACACTCGTTATTTTCTGGAAAATAGAATTATACATTCGTATAGTTCTACTTGCACAACGTCTTATTTGCGAAGAACATGTTTTATGGATTGATAATGTACTTGCATACCTAATGCTAAGTAGGTATGTTTGTTTTACAAATTGAAGAATGTACCTACACATAAAGCAGATGGAACATACATATTTGCTATCTGGAAATGCAACGATAAGAATTGAATCAAATTTCGAAATTTAAGTCCTTCTTCATGAATGCATAAAATGCCATTTTCCAACTTCCTTTTAGAAAATGGTTTATTTAAATTATTAGTACATTACTGCGTTAAAGTGGCTGCAGAGTTCTTATTAATACGAGTAACATTATTATTTTATCTCCAAGGGATATTCCAATTTCTAAAATGGAAATATGTACGTAGGTACATACTTTCATGTGGGAGGCTATGTGATGAAGGTCCTAATTGCCAAAACGTATTTTTTCAAAAATCCTAAAAAAGTTATCATTTTTCTGGTTTTTTGTTTTTCACGATCATATCCTGATTAGGCATATGAAAAAAATTAAAAGAGTTGGGGCATATTCACAGATCAGTATCATAAAGTAAAAAAAAATTGCACAGCAGGGGCGCCAAATTTCTTTTTTTTTCAATTTTGGCGAATTTTTAAAAATCTTTGGCTGATTTTATAAGAAAAAATCAAAATAATTTAATTAGGGATGCTGAAAGTTTGATTTGTAACTCATTTTTGATCTCTTTAATTAATTCATAGGTAATTGTTTTGAGTCGTTTTGGAGCCTTCGGGGTTTTTTGAATTTTTTTGTTTTCAAGAAATCCTTTTTTAAAAAAAGGGTGGAGTTCAACTGTTTATCCTATTCAAATTCATATTTTTCGAATTTATTAAAAGGTTTCTGAATATTTGTGCTAAAACCGAACCCGATCCAAAGTACCTATCATAAAACCGGTAAATTCGAACTTGAAGTTTGAAAATCAACTGGAAATGTACATGTACTCGAAACTGCAACTGTCTCATTTGAGACCTCTTCACAGCCCCTCCTTGATAAAATTTCAATTTTTTTAGAATAAGACATGACGGAATTTTTGAAAATTTGCAAAAACAAAAAACAAAAAATTGAATGTATGTAGCATCTGAAATGTTGCTCCAAGGTGCTTTTGTTTATCCACTCTATCTATTTTTTTCTGTAATTTTAGGAACCTATGATGTGTGTGAGCGCTTTACAAAATATTGAAAGTACATAACTAATCATCATTCAATCGTGTTTTTGAAATAACGTGAAATTCTGAACATTTTGTAAAAGAGAAGACACCTGCAAGAGACTGAAAGGGATGGCGAATTTCAGAGTTTTAAAAATTTGGAGTATCGTCAGAACTACGAACGAATTCATAATAAATATTTATATGTTTACACGAGTAGATATTTCTAGGCTATGTATTTACCTAAGCTTGTTTCGTATTTATTGCTTTTAGTTTCGAAAATCTTGGTGTCGAAGAATACGAAAAGGATATGTGGAAGAAAGCAGCGTAAGAATACGACAAATTCCACTATCAAAAATCAATTCGCCACCGCAAGAGTTACAAAATGTCGAATGGTGTCATAGAAATCAAGCATTGATGACAATTACTTCCAGCATGAGCAGTAGTTCAAGTGGTACTAACAGCTATTTCAAACAATTCAAGGAACGAGATAAGAATATATCACACTTAATTCCTTACAATACTTTTCCTTTTGTGAAAAGGAAACAGAAATTAAAAAGTCCTTCATTGCCCAATATTACCCAACATTAGCAAGTGACGACGATGGCTCATTTTACACGCGTATTTATTTTTACTTTATCATGAACATTTTTACAAGTCGAGATTTTTATCCAACATATCACATGTTTGATGTACCTACGGTTACGTACGTAGATCTTCCAGGGGCGAATTCAAAATTGGGTTTTAGAAAAAAGTCTAGCCCTCTGCGCAACATGGGCTCCATTTACTGTTTTCTATAAAATCTACACGTATCTCTGAACTGTATTGTTCAGAATTTGAATTCCATCGAGACGAACGAATCATACACTATGGAAAATAACAGAAACCAATCTAAAAGATAATTGCATTGCGTCGTAATACTATGTACTAAAATGCATACCACGAATTCATATACATAAATTACATGTACCCACAATTCTTTTTTGGAAAAAAGGCTGTGAACTGTAAAATACATAATACATTACATGAGACAACTACATTAATCAGATATACAAATATTTGTTACTTATATATGTATTTTACCGACCAGAATTACTTATTTCATTATCATTTTTTTTTTTTTTAATTTCGTGGCTCGTATAGTTTTAGCTTTTTAATTAATGGGTACGATAATTCATTCTCAAATGCGTCAAGTATTCGACATTTTTTTTACAAAAATCTCTTTTCCTTGTTTTAAATTGAGTAATTAGTGTATCTAATACTTAGATATTTTGACCAATTAAATCTTGTTTTCCAATAAACAAAAATACAAAACAAAAAAAAATTGGAAGTTAATAGCATCTGGATTATTGAATAACAAAATTGCCAACAAACAGTTAAATAAAATGTTGTAAAAAAAATGTAAGTAATTAGAATTCCCATAAAAAAATGTATTAGAAGTTTTATGAATTTTTCATCACATCGCGTTCAATCAGATTTACATCATGTTTACTTAGTGAGTAAGTAGGTAATTAAGTAAGTATTACATAGGTAACTGATGATACCTGGATAGAATTCCTTGAGACTTATCCAGTACAGAAATTTAGACCTACGCATGCATTAAAATTAAAAAGGTTTGCAAAAAATGAAAATCTAAAATAATAAGCAATGCGTTTCTCCGAAAAAAAAAAGATTTGAATATTGGAATAAATAAATTACCTATAGCCTATATCATGGACAAATAAAAAAACATCTAGTAAAAATCTGAATATGTAGCGCCTCTATAGGTATAAATTTGTACAGTTTTTAAATCAGAAAACAGCTGGAATTACATAGAAGGAAAATGTGTAGGTAGCTAGAAAAAATATTAGGTTCCTAAACCCACTAAGTACCCATTTATCAAGAGAAGGGATAAACCTACGTTGACGACATTGTATTGCGAATGCACATTGCACATATACGAAAGTGAAATAAGTATGACAAGTTGCCGACGACTTCACTCACGGGGCTAAAATATTGCTATTGAAATATATTTCTGCAGGAAGACTGTACGTGTACGCCGAGTTCTTTGTTTTCACTTTTCATTCCCCAATATTATGAACGAAACCGAATTACTCGTTTTGAATCGTTTCAGCTCAGATTTTACATAATAAAGAGTTGCCTATCGCTTCGTCAGTTCGTCACAAGCACACATTACTTATGAGAAATTTATTAATCTTTTTTTTTTTTGTTTTTAAGAAATTAGGCGAATTTTTTACAGTTTTACAGCGTAAAATGATTGGATCTGATCAGATCTCGTTTGCTCTGATAAATCAGGTCTCCCCTTTTTTGGATCTGATCAGTACTGAACAGATTTAATCCGATCAAAACTTGAATTGAACCAGGTCTAATTACATAGATCTGATCAAGTGATCAGATATCTACAATCATTTTCCACTAGATTATCACGACAGCTCTGCATTTAATTTTTTGGAAAATCAAAAATCGTCTGATCCTAAAATATTTGAATGAATTATAAACATGGCATGGATGTAGCCGTCTCCTAAAAGCAATGTTGTGACTGCAAAACAACTAACCCCCCCCCCCATCTCTTTAATTCGAAATATTTAAAATACAGTACAAACTAAATTTCAGCGATCCGGCTCATTTTGGGAAAATTTTACAGGATTTCCAAACATTTTTCGAAGGCTTTAGTAGTGTTCAAAACCACTGGAAACCGCTTGAAGAGAGAGAGGGTGGGTCAAAAATACAAAATCTTACCTAGCTTTCTATAGCTCAACTGCACAAAATTTTAATTTTTCACCTTGAGTCATAAGATTATAGAGTTTTGAAAATTCCGTAAAATTCAAAAAATTGCGCCTCTGTCTGAAATTTTGGACGATGGAATATTTTCGTATGAGAGTTCCACATGTTTTTGAATTTTTTTTTTTCGAACATCCCAAACATTAGGTATAGGTACATAATAAATGATAAAACGATTTCAATCCGGAAAATGTCTTTTAGGTCACATTTCAGGTAGGTACTTTCGCGGGTTTTGTGATCAATTTTTGACATGAGTGAAAAAATGTAAATTTATAGCGCATGCAATTTTCAAAAAAAAAAAAAAAAAAAAAACATAAAATCTCCAAATATGATTTGGCAGCTGCGTGTTTTCTTTTGTTTTGACCATATTTCAACGAGTATATACTTTCATTTTCCATTAAAATGCTATAAAACCTCAAAAATCGCATCGGGTGGCCAAAACTCTGGGAACCTTCTACGTACGCGGTTGCATCTTACAACCATTGTACTTTAAGGCCCAGTTTCGACATACTTAACTAATTTCCTGAACGAGTAAAAATATTATTAGGTATTTTTTTTTTTTTTTTTTAAGAAAAGATTTTTAGCTCACGCGAATTGTGAGCAGTCAGTATCGATTCGCTCGAATCATGAAATCTCATTTTCAATCCGGTTCATTTTTCACTATACTTCCCGCATTGAATACTACCTATGTTGTTTCTGAATCTCATGTTTTCTCCAGCAACGTTTTCAAATGTATAGGTATTCGACACTATAAGTATTGATATGATTTAGGTACTTATCTATTGAAAATACGAGTAAGACCTAATTTGAATAAAAAGTAAACTCTGATTTAATTCTTAAAGTATACAAAGGCTGAAATAATTATGATCAATAAATACTTGATTGGATTGTTTATAAAGCTATTTTAAGTCGATTCTCTAATTGTTTGTCATTGTTTTTTGTGATGTTTAATAAATGTTATATTGTTTATAAGTTCATTATTAAGGTTATTGTTTGGGAAGACGTTCGGCTACGGCAAATATCGAAATAGGAAAAAGAAATTATCAAAACCTTTGAAATGTTAATGATAAAAAAGCCAGCAACTTCTCAAAAATAACGAACACCGAACAGTGCATAAATAAAATACACGATGCTTCGATAAAAGCAGCAAATGATTCATACGCTTGGACGACGCTTTAATGTACAACTCAAGTTGAATCGAGTTGTTTAGTTTATTTTATCAAAAAGATGAAAATAAGCGCAGCAATTCCGACAAAAATAAGCATCTCGTTTATCATTTAAACAAAACGGCATCGTGCATAAAAAAGTTATGAAAATTTGTCCTGTATTGTTTTTTTCTTCACTATCTAAAATTCTGCGAAAATAACGAAAATATACGCGTATAAACTACTCGGTAGGATAAATTTACTCAAGGATTGAATAGTAAACATTTAGTATCTACTATTGCCGCAGGCGGAAAAAAATAAAGTTATCATGCTGGAAATATTTTTGTTTCACAAATAAGAAAATGAAACAACGTTTTAACGCAACTCCGCGCCAGAAACAAACTTTAAGAGGGTGCTCTACCTTTTGTTTGTTTACTTTTTAGCATACCCGCGAGCAGAGATTAGACATTTTTCAAACGCATTTTTTTATTAGTTGGAGATGAAGAAAGTGAATAATTATGAGTGAAAACGTTATTACTGTATTGAAACAACATCATAAAACTTTGAAACAAGCAAAACGATTAAAATATAATGAATTCAGACGATTCTCCATATTCGAGCATTCATTGTCAGTCATCACAGCATAATTCTGAAACTACTGAACAGAATTTGATGAAATTTGAATATGTTGTGCAGAAATGAATTCCCGACAACTTGACGTTGCCCTTTTTTTGATTAATTTTGTTAAATCAAAGTTATAGCCATTTGAAATTTTCAAATGGCAATATCTCCAAAAATACAAAGAAATTTGAAAAAAGGGCAACGTCAACCTCTCTGGACCATTTTTATGCACAATATATCCAAATTTCATCAAATTCTGTTCAGTAGTTTCAGAATTATGGTGTGATTACTGACAATGAATGCTCGAATATAGAGAATCGTCTGAATTCATTATATTTTAATCATTTAGCCTGTTTCAAAGTTTTATTATGTTGTTTCAATACAGTAATAACGCTTTCACTCATAATTATTCACTTTCATTCTCTCCAACTAATAAAAAAATGCGTTTGAAAAATGTCTAATCTCTGCCCGCGTGTATGCTAAAAAGTAAACAAACAAAAGGTAGAGCACCCTCTTAATAGGTATACACATACGCATCAAAATAAATTTTATAAGTAGGTACACAATGTATAGGCAGGCACCTATTACCAGCTACATTTTCAAAATACCTATTCTTCGGGCAGAAAAGTCTCATAGGTACAAAGTTCATTTTCTAGACAACTTATCACTAAAATAAAGTTGAGTGCTAACTGCTAATGAAACTCGATGATAAATCATCAATATAAATGTCTATAACGATCTACGTAATTACTTACGTATTCAGAATATTCCTCAAAAAAAAAAAAAAAAAATGTAAAATACGTATGCAATTTATTGAAACATCAAGTTCAATTTTTCATATAAACATCTCGTTACGGGCTTCCACTGAAAATATAAGCCGATCTAATTATGAAAAAGTCTTCTTAAAATGTTAACTCTCTTGGGTTTACGAGTAAATGATGATGTTCGATATCGATATAGTAAGATGCGCCACATATTCGTTTTCTCTTTCTCTCTCTTCGACGATGAGTGAATACGTCTCGTTACTTGTAAACAAATCTAGCAAAATCGCCATTCATTTTGAAAAAAAAAAAAAAAAAAAGGAAAATAAAATGAAAATAAAAAGTGTAGCTATACATCTTCCAACATTTTTTGTCAAATTGTCAAGATAAAACCGTCGCGAGTTAATTGGATTGCGTTTATTTTTTTATCTTCGAGTGTCCTTACAGATATATCTTTTTTTCTTGCTCGAGTTTCATTTTCCGAGACGACTTTTCCTATTACCCTTATACGAGTAATTACGAGAATCTGATATGTTCTGCGCACTTTGGCTAACATTTCATCGAGACGATTTTTTTAATCCATATTTCTTTCGTGTGATTACACAAAATCACGATTAAAATTTTCTCATGTGTCATGTATCTAACATCACAGTAACCTGTCTGATACCTTTTGAGTAAAAAGAAAAATTTTGAGAAATATAATTTGAAAAAAAAGGTGATATACCTTATGAGTACAGGTAAGTTCAAGTTGAATTTATTTTACAATTCTCGATAATGAGGGCAAAATCGTAAGCATAGAACATGTGCGAATATGTAGTAGGTATGTATGTACTTATTTTATTTATTTGCGTTATTCACTCGAATGAATTGGGCACATAGTATACCTAACTAATACCTAGTACCTACGTACATAGCATACGTACAATTTATTTGATTTGTCAACTCTGTGTAGGTAACTAAGTACTTGGTCATAGAGGAAGGTATAGGTTCCATTACATACGTACGCACGTTAGTACTATAATATTACTTACACTTGATAAAAGTTGAATGGCGAATGCTCGAAACATATAGCTAGAGCTACGTACCTACTACCTAGCATGTATACGTATAACCAGGTACTTGTATATTTTCAACTATAAAAGTTTGTCTTATTTATTTTAATTTTCACGAAACTTACATTAGCTCGAAACCCATTTAATTTTTGAAAAAACCGTAGGTAGCTGCACAAAATTGTGGCTCCATTTAAAAACGAAGCAGAAAATTGTTTTTTTCTGTGTGTTACACTCGACCTGTTCAACGAAATTATTCACATTTGAGCCGATTCTGGAGGGGACACCTCAAGAGTGGTTTTTCGACCAGCTGTTTTTCAAAATAAAAATACCTATTCAAAAATCAAAAATTTCCCGTTTGCGAGAAAATTTTTTAAATTTGCGCGAATCGCAGTATATTGTCATGAACTAACCCCTCGACGGCGAATTTTGCCATTTCCAGCTATTCTGTAGCCTCCAGCGCAATTTTTCAATTTATCCAGAATTTTTAATTGGCTCCAGAAGACGTTAATAATGAAGTTGGGCAGCTGAAAATCGAGTTGCGTGTTATACTCGACCTGTTTAACGAATTTATCCACATTTGAGCCGATTCTGGAGGGAACACTTCAAGAGTGGTTTTTGGACCTGTTTTTTTTCAAAATAAAAATATCCAAAAATCAAAAATTTGAGAAAATTTTCAAAAAACCCCACGAGAGCGAATTTCGCCATTTCCATCCTTTCTGGGGCCTCCCTTTAATTTATGGATATTTTTATTATGAAAAAAGCTGCTCAATAAACCACTCTTTAGGTGTTCCCTCCAGAATCGGCTCAAATGTGGATAAATTCGTTAAACAGGTCGAGTATAACACGCAACTCGATTTTCAGCTGCCCAACTTCATGTTAACGCCTTCTGGAGCAAATTAAAAATTCTGGAGAAATTGAAAAATCGCGCTGGAGGCTCCAGAATGGCTGGAAATGGCGAAATTTGGTTTTGGGGAATTAATATCAGTTTTAGGATTTATTTTGATCAGTTTTACTGATCATATACAATGTACGTACTTTTTTGAAAAAAGTAGATATAAATCACCAAAAACAGTCAATATTGAATTTTCAAACGGTCGCCAAATATCGAGATATGAAGTTGGGCAGCTGAAAATTTGATTTTGGTGGTTTTAGACCATGCTCTTTCAAAAAATCGCGGCCCCGTTTAAATCGGAGGCGGACACCAAAAATAGGTAAGTAACTAATAAAAACCATAAAAATATTTCTTATTCTTGCTCTTTCCAGAGAAACTTAGGCAACCCATCTTGAATTTATGTAAGAATGATTGCCCCAACTACGAAATCCAAGATGCTAACAACTAACAACGAAGTACGAGTACCTCAATCGCCACAAAAAATTTTGAACCGGTCAAAGAGGAATCGAAAGAGGACCGCAAAATACACCACTAGCGAAAATTTCAGATGCAGAAATACGAAATTTCGGCTCGGCCAGTCAAATCGCACTCGACCAAACATCCTTCACTTTCGCTTCTTGCATTGTAAGATATTTTTCATTATTCATGCAACGAAAATAAGTTTTAGGTACGTCCGTTTTTGGTTAAACCTTTTTTGCATAGTTAATTTTTTAAAAAGAGAATAATGCTTTCTTTTGCAAATATGTACTTATGTCGAAAACTAAGCCTCCTAGAAAAAAAACTAAAGACATTATGTCGATTGGAAATTTAATTCTCTGCAATTTTCCTCGGCTTCATTTCATTTTCGGCCTGGGTAAACATAGACATAGAGTGGAAGAGAAAATAAGAAAGAATTGCAATTTAGACCGGTTTCTGTTAAAAGTCTCATAAAATTGCATAAATCTGTTAACATGCAAATACTAATTCAAAAATGTTCTCAACGTTTCATAATTATTTCGAGACTTTTAATCCAATTTCAAATTCTACATACACCCCCCCCCCCCCATTTTCGTCGTAGAAAGACAAGATTTCATCACAGCTGTTTCCTACAGAGAAACCTCCAAGAAAAAGTTGAAATGAAATATTTGTCATCAACGACGTATTTTATATTTTATAAAACGAAAAGTTAGGCAGAAGTATCCGAAATTCAAAATTTGAAAAAAGAGCTACCTAGTTGATAGTGAGATGAACCCGTCAATATTATATATAGTGAAGCACATTGTATCATTTGTTCTACCTTTCCTTTTCTATCTAACGAAAATTCACGTAGAAATGTGCTACGAGTATACTTGAGGGTAGTATCTATCTAAAAATGGGTTTCTTCGAGCTTAGGTACGTAGAAGTAATTTTGCTACGAAAAAATTGTTTCCCTTTTGCTACAGCAATCTTACGTCTAAACTTGGGATTTAGGAAATCTTTCACTTGTCATTTGTAGGTAGCTTAATAATCCATCTTTTCGTACAGTTTAATGAATTCAATATTTCCTCTTCCCCTTTTTATCCAATGTCGAAAAAATCAAGGTTGCCAAGTCGGATGTTAATGTCGGATACAATACTTAAATTAAATAAATGGGTAAATAAGTGTAAAAAATATATCATTAATATCCATTTCGTTTTAAAAAAATTATGAACACTCCACATTCTCACCTAGGCCGTTGCTATCAAATCCTAACACCACTCGTAAGGTTCTACGAAGCGATTGAAAATTTTCAAATCGCTTATTTTTGGGTAAATTTCGAGTTTGAAAATATTTTCCTCTCGAATATTGAATACTTAAGTACCTACATATATCATTTCGGAAACTGGGAAAATACTTTGAAACACAATAGTGCCAACTTTTTTGTTCGTTGTTGCCGATATCAGAAACTCGAGATTTGTATTTTTGGATATTTTTTTCGGTTTTTTTAAATTGGCAATAGTGACTTAAAAATTGGCACCACTGTATTCCAAAACATTGCTAAAAACTAAGATTTTTTGAAAATTTTCCTCTTTGAAAACCCATATTTTTCCCCTCGAAGGTCATCTCCTGGCCTGAAAAAATTTTCTGAGCGATTTTCAACTTGGAATGAAAGTCTCCACTGAATTTGGTCAAAATCTTATAACAATTTTTTTTTTCGCGATCCACTCTAATGTTAGGTCTAAAACAACATTTTGATGCTGCTAAGTATTATGTACTTTGTACACGCACTTAAATACTTTTGCGAATTTCCCTGAAAATATCTTCATTTAATTTTATTCGTTTTTTGCACTTCAAATGAGCATTCAGCACAACTTTAGTCCTTACTTTGCTCGATCGAGTTACATTATTAATGTAGATGTAACCATTTCGAAATACATTATTATCAAGTACATACCTCTACCCGCATTTTCTACTTCAGCAGATTTCAGCAACTAAATGAAGATTTACATGACACCGTATATCCGCACGTACATATGAAATTTTACTTCCAAAAGTAGGACTACAAGAAACGTATAGCACTATACAAGTGCATTGACAAATCACACTCGCAACATGCAGAAAAAAAGTATTTAAAAAAACTAATTTACATAAACACTAAAACACTTCTCGCATAAAAGTTTTATTACAATCTCGACAAAGTATCATTACTCAGCACTGACAATAAATTGATGCCATAACTTAACACCTTTGCACCCATTTTCAACTTGCGAGCTTTTAATAAGTGTTGTTGTTACAGGTTTTCTAAAAAGGAAACAAAAACAAAAAAGGGGGAAAATCGCACACAATATAAAACTTAGTCATGAATAAGCGAGAGATGTAAGTAAAGTACTGGATTGCCTTTTGCTCATTTCAAAAAAAAAAAAAAAAAAAAAAAAAACTTCAAAAATGAAATATTTAGGTATTCAGTAAGGAAAAAAATGATTATCAGACCAACGCAAAAATTTTTCAGATGAGCAGGAGTACACAAGTCAAATACGAATACACGTAAATGGAGATTTTTTTAAAAGATGCCATTTTTGAATTATTTCTGTTTTGATTGCAGTAATAATCTGACACGAGTAGGTAAGTATTTGAAACAATTTTTACCCTAAATAGAGAGAGGAATGAAGGAGTTCATTTCAATAAAACGAAAACATAATTAAATACTGAACTTGATTTTCTTTGACATGAATAAAATCAAATCGCAAAGCTCAAATCATTGATTATTAATCCGTGTATCGTAGGCATACAGTAATTAAACATATACCTGAGCGCAACGAACAAGAACGTTAAAATACGATACTTGGATTCGTCTGTCTGTACCACTGGTTCTTACAATACCACTCTCACTTTTTTTCTCATCTTCCTTCCATTCGACTTCATCCTCTTTTAATGCATCTCCATTCTCATCCATCCTTCTCCCTTTCGCATTTTACTTTTCATTTTGATACCGAAGCCCAATTGCAGTTGTAAACAAACATGTTCATTTACTCGTTCCTCTATGTAAATAAGCGAATTTTATCCCAAGCACGTGTGTTTTGATTCGGTTAAAATGTGCGTTTTATTTTCGCGATTTTTATAATTCTTCAACAGTATTTACGAAATTTTGAATATGGTGAGTCGGAATATTCGTTTTAATGGATTTACCTACTGTACTTACTTACAGACATTTCGTACGTATTATCGAATTTCAATTTTTTTCCCGTTAAAATGGAACAAAATGTTTCCATTAAAGTAAATTACATGCATAAAATAAAGCTTTTGAAAATTCAAGAATTACCTATTGAATGGAATAACTCGCGTGATATTTTTATATTTTGTACTTCATTTTCAAATAATTTTAAAACCTACCTAAAAAATATTTTTTTTTTTAAGATACGGGGCGAATAAATTCCAAATGGAAAATTTTATTTTGGGAAGAATTTTTTTCTGAAATTAATGTTTTTTAAGATTATCCAACATTTACATAATTTTGTGAAAATTTTTATAAATAATTTGGGAGTGAAACTTTGCAGCAAGTTTGAGGTAATAATATGATCGTTAGGTAGATAAGCTAGTTTTTTAAAAAAATGCACGTATCGTATTCGTCGAGGTAAAATAATACGCTTAATACATTATAGCTACCTACCTAATATCTATAAAAAAGAAAAAATTATAAAAAAATCTCGATACAAACGAAGGTAGAATCGAGAGACAATGTACGAATATATTAGGTATATTATAAGGTTTATCGTAACATCGTTATCAAGGATAACGTTATATCGATTTTATAAACATATTTGATGTTTCTTTCAAAATTAAATTGATGAAATTCGCGAGTGTATTTTTAGAGAGCGTCAATCACGTGGTGAAATTTTGTCATAGAAAAAAAAGCAAGCTAGCATTTTTAAACACGTACTCGAGCAGTTCGAGTACGTACTTTTCTAACAACTTGGAATCATGCATGTGGTGCGAGTTATCTTTGGTCTTAAAGTCATCTGAATAAATGTCACCGAACTACCAAGATTACACAAAGATACGGTCAAGTATCGAAGGTTATCATCGTTAGAAGCGAGTTACGGGTAATTCGAGCATCTAATTTATCGGTTTATCAAAATAATTCAACTTGTACAAAAATTGTAACGAGGTCTCGAGTAAATTACAACGAAAAATTAATCTCAAGGTTACGTCGATCCGTAAAGAAATCAGTTGAAATCATATTCTGGATGAAACAAAGGGAAAAACAAATATTTTGCACAGTTTATGAATTATTAAAAGTATGCAGCAGGTAGTCAGGCACTAGGTAGGTCAGGCAGGTTTGTAAATGTGCGTTGTGCGCTGCACTAGGTTCATTGAACAGATACTTACAGCTTCATTTATTCAACAGTCATCATGCTACATAGATATAACTTCCTTCTTGTATGATTGAATTTTCAAAATTAAATTCTGATAACATAACGCGGCGACTTGCGAAATGAAGGTGGTTTTATTTCGATCATACCTATACCTAATATCATTCGTAGAATTTGTTTGCAACACAGGAAATCTCAGCAGGTATAATGCAATTTATTCATTAATGATTCTTATATAGGGTTATGCATTCGGCCTACCAATAACAGGATACGTTTTCCATAATAAACTATTGGATAAATTTAGAATTTCGATACGAAGATTGCTTGCCGTATGGTTACGTATACTTTTATGTTAGGGATCAACTGCAGCGTTCTAAGCTGGAAAATTATACTACAGATAATCTCCATAAAGTCGGACAATTTATGCAAAATTTGTCCATAAAATGGAATTTGGATTGTTTTATTGCGAAATTCTTAGTATAATAAACATTGTGTTGATCAACGAATTGAATTCCATTTAACGCCGAGAAGAGATGAAAAAAGACACCTTTTCAACAAATGAAAATTACTTCGATTTTAGCACAAATGCTAATTTATATATGTATTAGGTACTTACTCGTACTTATAGACCTAAAGAAGCGTAGCTCGATAGTTGACACACATTTTTAAACTTGAAGTGATGAATGAGAAAAAAAAATAAAAGTAGTTGATTTTTCTGATCGTGTCAGTTTTGAAATCGCCTTTATTTTTGAAAGCGATTTTTACACTGATAAAGTGAGGATGGAATTTTTTTGGGTGTGATTTATCGGTAATCGGCATGACAGAAATAGGTGTTTTCACGATGAAAAATGGACATTTTAACGACAAAAAAAGAAGATCACTTTAACCAGCGAATTTTTAAACGCATTTTTAGGCAGTTTTAACAAAAAGTAAGATTTTTTGACACTTATTTTAGCAAAAAAAAAACCGAGATTTTTTGATAGTTTCGATGAAAAGCAATATCTTTTTGGTGGTTTTGACCAAAAAAGCGAAACTTGTTTTCAATTTTACCCCCCAAAAAAAAGTGGAACTTTTCATCAATTTTTAACGATTTGGGCTAGTTTTTTTTTGGAATTTCACAAAAAACCATGAAAGGAATTTTCTCAAAAAATGGAAAACTTGGTCATTTTTTGGAAAAAAAGCACAATTTTTGGCAGTTGATAAGCAAGATTAATTTAATAATTTTGAAAAAAAGAAGAATTTTTGAAAATTTTTGAAAATTTTGACCAAATAAAAGAAAACGTTTTCACAATTTTAGCAACTAAAAAAAAACTACAAATTTTTCACCATTTTTAGTAATTTCTGCCAGAAATCAAACTTTTTAGGAAAGCAAAACTTTTTCTAATTCAACATTCACCTAAGAGAACATTTGAGCCAACGAATTTTTAAACTTTCAGACCGAAACTAATAGTGTGCTGCAAGTATTAAGAAGGAGTTTTTTTTTAAAAAAATAAAGGACTTTTCATTCGTAAAATTTATGTTTATTTTTATTTTTAAAAATTTTATTACAAAATGAGTTATTTTTCGGGAAAACATTTTCTGACAGGGAATCATTTATTTTTCTGGGCAATAATTTTTTTGGCGGTCAAAATTTTATTTGGACGTGGATTACATTTCTTTCGTCGTGATATGAAATCAAATTTCTCGTTCGTATTATCTGAATTGTCGGTCTGAACCGTCGTTAATAATTGACGTTGAAATACCCTATTTTGTCGTTCGAATTTCTTGTCGTTCAAATCACTTTTTCTGTCGTGCCAATCAAGCAGTCCGGTCGGACTGCCCCGCCAAGCAAGAAAAAAAACGAACACAAAAAAAAACAAAACGATAATACCAAACGTGATGACAGTCCGGCCACTTACTGCTTATATTCCCTGAACAACTAAGCGTATTTTCGATGATGAATTTCTCGCGAATAAAAACACGCACGAATCTGATTTTTTGATATGTTGTTGGCATCAACGAGAGCTTTAATTTGGTATGCTTACAAACTTTCTACGGTAAAAAATGATGTAGATTGGAATACCCAAAGTTGGCATTTTGGGGTAATTTTTGAAATCACTAATCTTCGTGTTAAGAGAAAACTACTGAACCAATTCAAGTCAAATTTCGTACACTGGTGTAAATTAATGAGTTATTTTTAGATACAACGTCAGTTTTGAAAAAAAAATTATTTTTGACCCCCTTTTTCTCAATTTTAAAATTTCTATCCCCCCTAAAACACCCCCAAAATGAAAATTTTTCGCGGTACCGTAGAAAAGGGTCATCTACATTATATTCGCCATCATTGTGCAAAATTTCAAGCAAATCGGTTCATTTGGAAAGGCTGTAGCCTTGTCAACGGAAATTTAAGCATGAAATTTCGTGATGAATATTTCCATTTTTCATCCTAAACCACCCAAAAAATGAAAATTGTTAGCTGTAACATAAAAAAGGGTCATCTACATCATATTCACTATCAATGTGCAAAATCTGAACCAAATCGGTTCATTAAAAGAGGCTGTAGCCTTGTCAACGGAAATTTCAGCATGAAAATTCATGAAAATTTCCGTTGACAAGGCTACAGCTTCTCCAAATGAACCGATTTGCTTGAAATTTTGCACAGTTGTATTAAATGTGATGCAGATGACCCTTTTTTATGGTACAGCAAACAATTTTTATTTTTAGGGTGATTGAGGGTGAAAAATGGAAATATTCATGAAATTTCATGCTTAAATTTCCGTTGACAAGGCTACAGCTTCTCCAAATGAACCGATTTGCTTGAAATTTTGCAAAATGATAGCGAATATAATGTAGATGACCCTTTTCTACGGTACAACGAGAAATTTTCATTTTTGGGGGGTTTTATGGGGGAAAGCAACTTTTAAATTGTGAAAAAGGGAGTCAAAAATGATTTTTTTAAATAACAAACGTTATATTTTGAAATAATACCCTAATTTAAATCACTGTACGAAATTTGACTCACATCAGTTCGGTAGTGTTCTTCTAGTGAGAAACTTTGTGATTTAATCAACAAATTATTCTAAAATTGTTGGTGTACCCGAATTCCCATTACTAATTTATAATAATCTACATTATTAAAAAAAAAAAAAGTCGTGATATCAATCGAAAATACTTTTAAAAAGCAAAAATTCCGCCAACCAAAAAAAAAAAAACTTACCTATAAAAAAACAAAAAGAATTGTCAATAAAAATCTGATATTCTCAACTTCTTGGAGTATGTACCCAAATTCGCATTAACAATTTACAATATGTACACATTTAAAAAAAAAGTCGTGATATCCATCAAAAATACTTTTAAAAAGCAAAATTACCGCCAACCAAAAAAAAAAAAAAAAACTTGCAAAAAGAATTGTCAACAAAAATCTGTTCATTAAGTAACTTTATTGAAAAAATTCATGATATCAAAACATCGCCAAGCAATTTTCATTCAGCAGTTGTGATCAGGAATTGATATGGAATTTCAAATTAATTTGGTACACACTGAAATAAAATATCCATAAGTTTGAGAACTGAATTGAAAAACCGGGCCAAGCGCCGGCGGAATTTATCGGTCCGGTTTTTCAATTCAGTTCTCAAACTTATGGATATTTTATTTCAGTGTGTACCAAATTAATTTGAAATTCCATATCAATTCCTGATCACAACTGCTGAATGAAAATTGCTTGGCGATGTTTTGATATCATGAATTTTTTCAATAAAGTTACTTAATGAACAGATTTTTGTTGACAATTCTTTTTGCAAGTTTTTTTTTTTTTTTTTTTTTTTTTTTTGGTTGGCGGTAATTTTGCTTTTTAAAAGTATTTTTGATGGATATATATTCCTCATTATTTTTCACCAGTCGATGCGGCTTGCAATACTCCATCTAGAGTTCTAGACATATGCTTAATTCATTTTTGATAATTTTGAATCGTGTGTCAGTTTTGCCACTAAACGCTAAAATTTTTTCACGAATTCGGAGCATTTTCCAGTGTTTTCCGAAACAGAAATAGGCCTATGTTTGCTAAATATAATATTATTAGGAAGGTAGAGACCTATCTACTTTTTATTGAATTAAACTTTCTTGCTAACATACATCATCGTTATCTCTTTCCAAAAACTTTCAGCTTCAACTCTTAGTACAAAAACGTAAGGAAAACATGCATTTTCATAAAGTGCTGGGAATGTGTGCTAAGTACAGATACCTATTATACGTATTAAGCATTAGAAGATGCAATTACCGT
Organism: Planococcus citri; assembly: GCF_950023065.1. Classification (NCBI taxonomy): domain Eukaryota; kingdom Metazoa; phylum Arthropoda; class Insecta; order Hemiptera; family Pseudococcidae; genus Planococcus; species Planococcus citri. The sequence goes on from NC_088679.1 coordinate 47,051,800, forward strand.
ACGAAATCCGACCTTTTTATCGCAATAATGGTAGGTAACTGGAGTCTATGTAAATTTTATACGGTGTAATTTTTCGCTCAAGTGGCAATGTCAAAAATCATTTTTCATATTCTTTTCGCAGTAAATATTCGTACAGTGTACACACAAGTGTAAGGTCACTGTTATGTAATCCCATATGTTGTTAATGTTTTCAGTTGAAGCGCTAAAATTTCATATTCCTATAATATACTCGTAATTTAAAAAGGTTCGAATAAGGAAACTTTCACATAAAACGTTTACAACGTAAACAGACAACAAACATATGTATGTACCTAATCTACACATACCCTCAAGCCAACTACTGTACACAGCACCACATCCGAAAGTTTTATAATCTTAATACACCAAAATACGAGTACATAAAAACATGATTTCGATGATGTAGGCTACCTAGGTTGTACTTTCAAAGCAAATGTTTCTGTAGTGCAAAGTGAATAGTTTTATAAATTTACACCGATTTTATGTTCTTTTTTTATTACTTATTTACTTATAAAGACACGCATTTTACTTAAAAATAGGTTGGTTGGGTAGGTAGGTACTAGGTAGGTGGGTGTAAATTAATACAATAAATGTCATTCTGCTTCATCCCCCCTCCAAAAAAAAAGAGATGCCAATCGTTTTTTTTAAAACCATCGTATACGTCGATTACGTAGCGATGACATGTTTTATGCAGATTACCTAAATGTCCTAAATAGGCAGGCACATCACTTTATATGAAAAAAAGTAATAACTAGTAATGACAAAATAACCTAATGTGGAGAATTTGCCAATATTATGAACAATTCGACGTGATTTTTTTTTTCAACCCTGGTTGAATAGGACTTTTGAAATATAAAAGCAATGATTGCAAAAAAAAAAAAAAAAAAAAAAACAGGAAACGTTTCCGAACGGAACAAAGGTGGAAATGTACATCGGAAACAGCAAGTAGGTATTCGGTTAGTTACGCTAATGACATGTATTTTAAAATGAAGAATTTCCATAATAAAAAAGCGTCCAACGATAAACAATTAACAAATAAATTTCACAATATAGTACACGAGTGAAGTTACTACATGTATAATTTTACCCTTTTTTTTAAACGCAAGGCATGAGTAATTTTACGTCTGTGAAGAATGATATTCTCGAAGGTACGCAATAATTATAATACGTACAATCAAGTACCTATCTATCAAATATCCGAAAAGAGGAATACCCGATGCAGCCTATGGCATAAATGCGTGTTTACTGAGAAGTAGATAAATAACATTCAACAGTTTATCCATTTCACCGGAAAGCAATCTAGAGAGAAATTATCAAATTAATTGCCGTTATATGAAGTCACTAGATCATTTTACCAATATGATGTAATGTTTACGCGATATACCGTTACCCCTGTAGGGCCAAGTTATACCGGTTTCCTAACGCGTGTGTATTGGCGATGAGCTTCGGCCCAATAATTTTGATTTTTTTCTCGGTACCGATCGATGATTTTTTTAACAACTCAATCGATTCGTCGAAATTGAAATTATGTCATATAAATAAGTACCTACATTAGAACGTAGTAATTGATATAAAAGCTTCGTTATTAAATATTTCAAAATCATAGAGTTCTGCGAATATACCTACGAATGATTCAGGCGTGATCATTTTGTACAATATAATCAGATTAAGTTTATGTCTCTAAATAGGTATCTACTTTCTTGATATTTTCACTTTCTATACACTTGCACATAGATATAAGCTATGTTTACAGCAGAGTTGGTACATTTAAGTATGTAATTCTTTCCGATCGAGTTCCTTGATATACTTTTTTTTTCGTATATTCCATTTACATATTAATCATTCCAATTAGTAACCGGTTAGAATTTTCGTAGTAATTTTAACGCTAGGTACCGTCATAACACATTGTCGGTTTTAAAGAAAGTAACCATTGGGTATATATTTCCTCCATTTCATCTGACGCCATGTTGCATAACCGTAGCCGAGAAACCAGATTATTGTTTGTTGAGGTCTGAGGATGATGACGGCACAGGGATTTTATACGATGGATGAGTCCGATCTCAAAACATGAACTAGGGGATATCCCAGCCTATAAAATTTTATTGAAGTGAACCGAGAGCCGATAAGAATTGAAAGAGTATTGAAAAATACATGTAGGCACCATACAATGTCTGGTAAAATTGCAAAATGGGTTCTATTTTTCATAAACAATTCAAATTTAATCAAATTGAGATAGAAAAATTGAATCTGGTCTAGACACTACTTTTAGATCGCCCAAATCAACTGATGATGGTTTCGAAGTGTTCTGATACCTTTAGAGAATTTTCATATTATGGTCTGCAGGATATCTTTTCACTTTGGGGTCCAAAATTTTGGAAAAATTGCTCGAAAATGGAGGGGAAAAGCGATTAGGTAGCTGTAACTTCGGGGATCATATTTCATCGTCATAAGTCGAGTTTCCTGGAGTTCGGGCGTGATTTCGAGTCTACACATCTGAAAAAGTATTTTAAAAAAATTACATAATTTCGCCATTTTAAATACACAGATTCAAAATCGCGCCAAAACTCCAAGAGAGCAAACTTGTGACTAGAACATGCGATTCCCAAAGTTGTAGTTGCCTAATCACTATTTTTTGACCATTTTCGGACTCTTTTTCAAAAAATATTGGTCTAAACAATGCCATATTATAGGACTACTAGATTCACAAAAAAATTTGTAGTTGCTTAATCGCAAAACTACGGAATCCACAGAGGTTCAAAGGTCTCAAAATGTTGATTTTTAGCCAATTACGACAAAAAAATATGTAAAAATTTGAGCCAGAAACATTAAAATAGTAAACTCAAAGTGAAGGTCAAAAGTAAATTCGGTAAAACTCCGCCGATTTTTTTTTTGGCAATCCACTCAATTACCATCAACATCATAGAGATTTTTTTTTCAATTCAACAAATTTGCATTTGGGTCATTCCACGTCAATTGGACCAAGAAGTGGTAGAGGGGTCGGCGATTTTTTTGAAATTTTTCCTGTGGAAAGACCATCCGAAGGAGTGACCAATGGCGCAAATCGCAGCCCTCCAGCCCATTTTTAAAGGCAGCCAGGGGGTGTCAAAGTTTTCAGTGAACCTAAAATATCATCCATTTCAACTCGATAACCGCGATATCTACCACGATGGAACATTTTCCCATAGTTAAGGGTTTTGAAAGGCTTTTTGGTGATATCATAAAAATCAGTGTTGCCACTTTTTTTCGTACAAAAAATTAGCTCAAAAAGTTTTGAAACGTAGTTTTCATATGGTTCCGACTCTCAAAAATTCTGGAAAAAATATATTATGGACAACTTTTCATGCTGAACAACATATTAAAAAATTGGAATGGTAACATGTTGCAAAGTTGGTTTAAAAAAATTTAAAGTTTGCGAAAAAAGTGATTTCTTGATTTAAAACATGAAAAAAAGTTTTGATAGGTGAAGTTGACCCATGACCCCTATTTTTACGTATCTGTTGAAAAAGTTGAAAACCCCCTTTCACTCGATGAAATGAACTCCTCACAAGAAAATCAAAATTCGAAAAGATTAAAATGAACGATTTTTCATTTTTTTGTTGTGAGTGTAATTTTTATCAACTTTTTCATGAAATACGTTAGAAAGAGGTCAAAATAAGACAACAACAGTTCTTAATAAATTTAAACTTTTTTTGATGTTTAAAATTGAAAATTAAATTTTTTCGAATTTTGATTTTTTTGTGAGGAGTTTATTTCATTAAGTGAAAAAAAAAACATTCGCTGAGATGAGTAAAAAAAATATCTAACAAAACTGTAATACTCATAAAAACAGCACCGAAATGATGCACACAATTTTTTGTGAACTTCAATTAAAAATTTACGTAAAAATGGTTCGTGAAATTGAGAAAAAAATTAGTAGGCAGGTATTGGTAACACTGAAAAATAGCTGAAAAATTAGGTACTCAGATGTTTTCTTGAAAGTTCATTTTCAATTAAAAATTTACGTAAAAATGGATCGTGAAATTGAGAAAAAAATTAGTAGGTATTGGTAACACTGAAAAATAGCTGAAAAATTAGGTACTCGGATGTTTTCTTGAAAGTTCATGAAAGCATTATTTCGTCAGTTAAAAATGTTCTGAAATTAAAGTGTATAGGGATATGTTGGGACAGGTTTTTTCACAATAAATTTCAACTTTTACCACCTGGTACTCCCTTGCAAACGAACCAATATGGTTCAAATTTTTTCTGTAGGATATGTTTCCTCAAGGGTTCTTTCCTAACGCGTTGTAAAATTTTGAACACAATTGTCAAAATGGCGTTTTCTCCTGAATTATTAGGTAAGTAACTATGAGTACAAATTTTCTAACCACCGTATCTTTTTGATTTTGAATTCCAACTAAATACGTCAGAGTTCCTACCTAGTACCTACCTAGTTCATTTCTTCTTGATTTTCCCATTCATGGTACTACAAAGGCACCGAAGGAAAGTTATAGGTATGATTTTTACATTGGCATACGAATAGGGGTATAACAAACACGGAGATAGCAAAAAGCATTTGCACAAAAAGCTAAGCGAAGTGTTCAGACCGACGATTTATTTTTCAACTCGCCAAAGTTAGTATTTTAAAGGCACCGCTTAGACGTAGGAAATTTCCATTTCGTTTCTAGCCACTTCTGATAATCCTTTTCCTCACCATTCGGATCGATTCTTTTTTGCGATATCATCAGGTAGGTAGGTAGGTTCTTGTATTTTCTCTGCGGTCGTTAGTTATGGGTATTTCGGGTTTCTTTTTACCAACAAGTTGATAATTTGTAAGGCAACAACTCGGGTTCTGTTTACTTTTACTCGAGGGACCGGACCATCTAAAAAGTGTACACAACGACTCAAATTTTTCAACAAGATCGCACAAATGCAAGCATAAAAATGAGAGCAGACGCGAAGAAAAGTATCAGATTGAGAAATTTGAGGTAAATAGCTCAGAATTAAAACGTTAATGGTTGGAAAAGAAACAACGACGAGAATCTTGAACTGACACGACGAATACTTTAAACGAGTTTAAAAATGGACAATCCGACACCTCTACTTTCATTTTATTTCTTTTTTTCTTCAAAAAACGGAACTTTTATCGTAGAGATAACTTTTTCAGCGATTTTTTCGGCTACGTTTCTTAGAGATAGAATTAAAAATAGATAGCTCGCCAAGTAAAAATCATTTTTTGCGTAAATGGGCATCTTTTGTTTCAAAAAAGGCTTAATGTGCTATTAAGAGATAAGCGTACACCTCACAACCTTCAAAACTGTATCATCCGATTCAAGTTTTAGTAATATTTATCAAATTTATTTCCAAGAGCAAAACTGTATAAAAGAATAAGCACTTCTACCATTCAGCTTTTAGATGAACAAAAACGAGCCAAAATATACGTAACCTTTCGAAATCTCGTAGGTAGGTATACATACAGGGTGCCCAGAAATATCGAGTACCCCTAAAAAAGTTTTCTACTAAAATACTTTGGTTGGTCACAGTGAATGATAATAATGATAGCACATGATTGGTTGTTGGACTGGAGAGATAACATTCCACTAATCATATGCATCTATTTCACGTTGCCAACCTATATTTTTACTGAAAAACTTTCTTAGGGGTACTCGATATTTCTGGGCACCCTGTATCTTTTCGCATTGTACACGAATTCAAAATTCAACTGACTTGCCATCTTATGCATAAAAAAACAAATGGTTCAACGTTCAAATACGAGACATGTTCACTAGAATTTTAAATAGCGCATTACTACACACAGCTAAACCTGGAAATTCTTTTGTGCATCGGTTTTTACAATAATAATAGCGACATTCTGCTGTCTTTACAATATGATATTATAAGAGTAGGCGACATGCGTAACCTTCCATCAATCTTACGTGAAGTATCAATTATGCACATAATTCATTTTCCAATAGCACATACAACGTATCCATAACTGTAAATTCAGGCCCAAAAAATCAGGTCATTCTGTAACAAAATATAGCTTAATGACTCGATCTTCGTTCGGGAATTTTCAATAACATAAAGACGTGTTGAATAACCTTACGAAGCGGGATTTTTGAAAACCTTCATTCAATGAACAGCGAGGAAAAAATACGGACGAACTTATCGAAAATTTAAAAGTTCGAAGAGTAATTAAACGTTCTTTTCAATTACCTACCTAGTAAAAAAAAAACCTAAATAAAGCATGGAAAGCTAATATTATCATTTAATTCGTATTGGTTAAATATTCTATTCGTATTTAATTACATTATAGTAAACACAGTCTTTTATACAATAATTATAGAGTTCAAAGAAGAAAAAAAAGTATTTTAATTAAACTTTTGAAACAATTGCCATAGATCTTTGCAAAGAATTAATTCCCAATATACTGCCGTTTCAACAATTTTAACTTTCGTGGAATTTATTTACATAGGTACAGTAACTGTAGAGAATTAAATAAAATAGCGCGAATTTATCCTATGTTTACATACGAGAGACAGTCTTGAGAGTTTTCACTTTTTATAACCTTCTTTAAAGTGAACGCAACCTTGAACTTGACTTCCCTTTCACCATAGTAAGACTTACACAGTAGGCTAGTACCTATTTATTGAATCATGACAATTTATACAGAAAAGGAAATTTATTACAACGAACCTAAGTTGTTGCGGTTGTTAATATTATTGTTTATTTGTGTGCATTTTTTTCAGGTATTTCTGAGGAGAGAATTTTTCCTGTTACTTATTTCGTACGTTTACTTGGTTCAGAGTTCGAAAATATTAATGATCACGTTAGCTGGGACTAAAAGCCATAAAATTCCATTTTTAGAACTAGCAAAAGGATTGGTGGAACGTAAACACAACGTAACCTTTATCAACGCGTTCCCAACGGAGTCGCAGAATTCTTTAATAGAAGAGATAAATCCCACAAACTTAGTGTTGTACATAAGAAATTTTACCAACTGGGACTTGCTTGGACCGAAACTGAAAGGAGAATTGCCAGTTCCTATTATTGACATTTTTAAATTCGGGTATCAGGTAAGAATCTTTTTGAAATTGCATTGGGTTTAGGTTTCAATATCAATATTAGTATTTTGGTATCGGTAGCGTTCAAATGAGTTACTCTTTATTGTATCACCCCTCCGGCATTTACAGAATTGAGGGTATTCTTCCGTTGATCAACTCAGAGTCAATTTGAAGCTAAATGCTTTTAGTTGTCACGTTGAAATTTTTCCATAAATAATAAGTATATTTTAAGAAAATTATAAGTAAACGACAGAAAGCGTTTAACTGCATGCAGTAGTCGACATTGAAGCATGTACGGCAGCTTACTCTCCAAATATCTTTCAAAAAATCAAGGGGTCAAGAGGAACTGTTTTCGAGATAAATACGAAAACAAACGACAATTTTTATGAAATTTCAAAATACTTTTTGAAAATGCATTTTCGAACCGATCTGGAACTTCCAGCATAAGTCGACTTTTCTCCAACAATTTCAAGTTTCTCCATAAAGTTTAATTAACTTCGGCATGCTGAAAATTTAATTCTGATATAAGTTCAACATTCCAAATCGATTTCGGTAGGTGAAAAAACATGAGAATTATTTTTATTAAAATACTGCCCCCAAACAACGGGGTTAAGGGTAGAGGCACCAAATATGGACCACTTTTTTGTAGGATTGTCACTTGAAAACTATAGGGGGTAAAAACCTCCACAAAGCTTAAAATGAAGTTCCATTCTTCCACTAACACTGTACAAAACTTCAGGGGTGAAGGTCAACTTTAAGTATGTTTTTTTTATTATTGAGTGACGAGTGTCAAAATGACAGTTCGAAGTTTTGGACGCCTAATATGGACCACTAATAAAATTTTAAAATGAACATACTTTCACATTTTTCAAAACCTCATATTCATTTGTAGAAATAAATCAAGAAGACGTATTCTAAGCAGTGCAGGTTGATTTTGTATATTTTTTTTAAATTGTTGAATGCCGAGTGCCGAAATGACAAGTTCTGCTGGAGGAGCCTCCAGATTGACTCGAAAATGTTGGCAATCGATTCGGGAGGTTGATATTTGAAGAGTGATATTCCAAAACTCGCTTTGTCCATTTTCATAACTTTTCAGGAGAGAGGAAAAACAGTTTCCCTTTAAACGGGTAAATTGGCTTTTTAGGCGAGTTTAGCACTTCATTTGGGTGGATTTATGATGTAGGAGTGTAGGTATACATTTCATCCACTAAATACCGCTGAAAAAAATTTCAATAAAAATGGACAAAGCGCCTTTTGGAACATTCTTTTTTTTAAAAATTTTTGGTGAATTGGCTATTTAGGTGAGTTTAACACCTCATTTTGGTAGGTTGATGATGTAGGAATGTGAGTTAATACTTCATCTACCCGGTACCACTGAAAACCCAACTTTGATAAAAATGGACAAAGCGAGTTTTGGAATATCACTCTTCATTTGTATAAAACCCTATATTTTCAAATTTTAAGCTCAAGTTCAAAACCTTCAAAAGAAATAGTTAGTGAACCTAATGAGGCAATGACCTACCTTTAGATTCTGAAATATTTGTCAAACCCTGGCTAGAGCCTCGCTGAAACCACAGAACACCAAAAAATGCATTTCAATGAGTGATTCATTTTTTAGGAGGCGTTTGTTTTTGATACCTAAGTTATATTTTGAGCACAAGTTGAAAAGTTTGACGAAAATCGAATGACATGGAAAGGAAAAGGAAAACTATGCCAAAATGTTATTCATTTCTCAACATTTCAGAAGCGCTGAGCCCGCTGGGGTTGTGGACAGGGCTTCAATTGGGAGATGCTCATCGTAGACCTATAGGCCTATAGGGGTCATGCATCTCTGCCTGCATCCACTAGGTCTGTTCAATTTTATCTAATAGACAGTTTTTCTTACAGGTTTGCGACGCTTTCCTATCGGATCGTGAAACGAAAACACTGATGCAAAAACGTGACTTCGATCTCTTAATTTTAGACGGTGCCTATCCAGAATGCGGCGTTGGTCTAGCATATCATTTCCAAGCTCCTTTCATTTACATCAACACTGTCGGATTTTACACCGGATCTTTGTCGTTGGCCGGAAATCCAACACCTTACTCCATCACGCCATATTTGGGTTTACCATATTCTGATAATATGAACATCGTACAACGTTTGACAAACACCATGTATCACGTAGGATTATCAATATTGCACAATATAATGGTGCGTTTCTTCTTGCATCAAGTTCTCAAGACGCATATCAGTCCAAATATTCCAAACGCTTACGAAATATCGAAAAACGTGAGCGTAATTTTTCAAAATGGGCATTTCTCTTTGACATATCCTAGACCGTTTTTGCCATCAGTTGTGGAAGTAGCTTGTTTACATTGTCGATCAGCAAAGCCATTGCCTCAAGTAAGAGTTCCACCAACGTATAACCCGATCACAATCAACTTTCAAAATTATCTTCGACAATTCCTCGACACTTTTGATTCTCCTACACCAACACTCCAACAGAGAAATACTTATAAGAAATTATGCATTTTTTAGGAGCTCGAAGATTTTATCAACGCTGGAAATAACAGAGGATTCATTTACGTCAGTATGGGATCTTCGGTAAAAGCTTCGAATATGCCGGAAGAATTACGATTACTGTTCATAAGTGTTTTCCGCAGTTTACCATATCAGATATTATGGAAATGGGAATCTGTGGGAATCGCTCCGACTTTCGATTTACCTCGGAATGTCTTGTTAAGTCATTGGTTTCCACAACAAGATTTATTAGGTGATAATATACGTACTATTAATGAAAGTAGAAGTACTTACATGACTTATTTTTCAATCGGATGAAACTGTCTTCTTCAGGACATCCTAAAATTCGAGCTTTCGTTACTCATGGCGGACTACTGAGCTTATTTGAAACAGTTTTTCATGGAGTTCCAGTGGTAGCAATGCCAGTATTCTGTGATCATGATTCGAACGTTGAGAAGTCCGTACAAGATGGTTACGCGATTCGATTAGAATTACGCGAACTTACGGCTAATAAATTATTGAAAAGCGTCTCAAATGTAATTAACGATCCGAAGTAAGTATCAAAAGTACACGCATTCCCATCAACCACGCGAAATCACTATATTACATCAATCGATCAAATCACGTGTTAAATCATTGTTATCATTTTTTGCAGATACAAATCAAACGCCATCAAAAGGTCATTGTTGCTAAAAGATCAACTGGAATCGCCGCTAGATCGCGCTGTCTTCTGGACAGAATATGTACTTCGGCATAATGGAGGACAGCATTTGCATTCTCCTTCCAAAGAAATGACTTTCATCTCGTATTACCTTATCGATGTGATTACTTTAGCAATAATTTTAATTTATTCAATTTTATACCTAACTTTTTTTATACTCAGATTAAGTAATAGGATATTTTCTTGCAATTACAAAATCAAAATTAAAGTCAATTAAAAAATCATACCGTATCTCATTTTGACTTTCGAAACGATAGGTACTAAGCGAAAACTCGATAGAATAACTAAAATATCAACCGGAAAAAATCTGCATGATTAATATTCTTTCCAACAATTATATTAAAAAATGAATTGACAAATCAATTTAAAATATTCAAACAAAATTCGTAATTAAAAAATGAAAAAAATACATAAATAAAACAATAATATTGTATGCTAGGTAGATAGTTGGTACACAATTACACATGTATTCTATAATAATAATCTAAAATAATCACATGACAATTAATCGTTAGAACTAATAACCAGTTCAAACCATTGTCTGAGGGCATCGCTTAGAACACCAGGTAATTTATTAATATCACGTAGAAGCAAATAGAAAGGAAAAGGGAAATTATCGATGTAATTTTGAATTCCCATCAGCTTATTACCTTGAAATATGGGCATTCGTATATCCAAAATGGAATTCTGCAAAACGACGTTAAAAAAATGTGAACATCAGGCCATTAAACATTTAAACTTCTATCACATTACCGGTAAGTAACGATGTTCAAATTACCTTTGCGTTAGGATTATCTATTATAATAAAAACGACGAATATTCCAGCTTGTTTAGCTGTTCTGACAGCCGATTTTACGGTTGATACTCCTTCGCCCGTGATGCCACGACCGTCTGATACGATGACCAATAATTGCGCCGATTTTATCGCATGATTACTACTTCCTCTGGTTAAAAATATGCCATTTGCTGCGTGAATAGCATCGGCAATTTTCGTTTGCACTTCATCGAACGTGAAATCTCTGATTAATCTGCAAAAAATAACATTTTACAAAATTATAGGCAACTCGCGAGCAGGCGAACTACGATACATCATTACGACGTCAATTTGCTTCTTCAAACAATAAATATTATTATATTATGATAAAAACGAAAAATCAAATTAAAATAGATTGAACAGGTATTTTGAGTAAATATTTACGTACTTTGCGCCAGTCTGCGTAGTGAATGGTTCTCCCAAGGGATGTAAGATACGAGTCTTTTCGCCGAAACTAATTACACCTAGTTCACCAGCTTCTATTAAATTCAATGCTTTACTAACAAGAGCCACCGATTCAAACGCGAGCTAAAAAAAAATCAACATTACATTAATGTCCAATACGCCGGTACATTCGATTGATAGTATAGAATTTTTAATATACCTCTTTCGAATGATTGTCAGCCATACTGGAAGAATCATCGATTGCGAGTATAATTTGATATTCTCTCTTAGATGGTTTTGTTCTACGAAGCCAGATTTTATCTTTCCTAAATTGACTAGCGATGTAAGGAATAACCTAATACAAATCACAACACAGAATGAAAATAGAATTACGTTAACGTTTAATTAAATTTTCAAACCCATACCTTTCTCATATTAATTCTACGTCCTGTCCGAAAATCACCTCTTAACCGGGAGGCAAGCGTCGGTTCTAAAACTAATCGTAACTGTTCACTAAGTTCTTGAGACAAATTAGATGTTATCGCAGAAAACATTTCCCAAGCGGTAGAAGCTTCTTCTAATGCGGGAGTCTGAAAACAAAACAATTAATTTTTTCCGCAAACCTTTTACAATTAGGTAGGTAATAAATTTTATTAATATTAGTAGGTACCTGGTTCCACGTAGATAACTGCTCCTGTACTTTATTTTTCAAAGATTCTATATACTCTATGGTTAATTCATGCCGTTTTTCCTCATCTTCGTGTTCTTGAGTGTGAAATGTTGTTTCAAATCCTCGTTCGACTGTCATAGTTTCTACGTAATCACCTTCCACCTATTAGAAAAAAAATTATTAAACGCTTTCCTTGATTAGATTTAAAAGCGACATGCGCTTACTTTTACTTCGTCCACTTCAGTTTGATCATCCACAACTTCTCCCTCAATATTATTTCTTTTATTGTCTTTCTTTGAACTTATAATCTTATCAGGATTTTGCTCCATTATATCATCTTTATTGCATTCTTCATCGCCTAATAAAAAACATCATTTTATAGTGATGAACAGCCCAATAAATAGGTAGCGGTACCTAGTCAGAAATTCAGCAGGTTCAAAGTAAAATACAAAAAATAACTCACTTTCGTGCATCTCTACATCTTCGTCTTCTTTCAGTTCTTCTCCTTTTTCATCAACAATCGGTTGTTTTTCAGCTTGTTCCTTAATACAAAAAAATAAATAGAATCAAAAATTTCTCGAAAGTTTATTCAACTGGTAGTAGGAAATGGATATGGGTACCTTAGTTGCAGCATCAATGGTTTCAGTTGTACCTTTCTCAGATTCTTTGATATGTTGATACAAATCGGCTTCGTTATTCGCACCTTCAGATTCATCTACAGCTTCATCTTCTTCGGTTTGCTGATTTTCTCGAGAGTCGATCGTTTTCAATCTTTTTCTAGCTGATTCGTTCGCTTCAGCTGAATTAAATTAAATGAATGATTACACACTGATTTTTAAAAAATGATAGAATACGAATTACGGTAGAGTACATACCTAGACTGCGATTCATGTCACTTTCTCCCGGTTTCAGTTTTCGTTTTTGCTCTTTATTGCCTTTTTCCCGACTTTCAGTGCCTTTGTCTTGCTCACTGGAGTGTCCTTCTTTTGTATTTTTCTCTGCTTCGTCAGCTTTTCCTACTCCTTGTTGCTCGACACCTGTGGTATCGTGTCGTTTTTCTTCTTCAGGCTTTTGATTGTTTTCTTCTGGTAATTTACTCACCTATAACAGAGGAATTTTAAAATTCATCACAAGTGAACTCGGAAACATTGGAGAAAAATTTCTTAGTAAATTTTGCAAATTACCGTATCTTTAGAACCAGTCTCGCTGTTTTCAGCAGCTTGCGCGGGATTTTCGCTGGGAGTTTCCTCTGAAGGCTTTGCAGCTTCTTCCTCATCTTTTCCTGGTGTTTCATCAGGTTTAGGTTCATCTCCAATCTTATCTTCATCTTTTGCACCGCCTGTTTGAAAAAATTTTCAGTTAAAATATTCATCATTTGGAGGACTAAGGCGTGGACAAAAATCCTAATCACCATCAGATTTCTCTTCTTCTTTCTCAGCTTCGTCATTTTCTTCGCCTTCGATTTCATCGGATTTTTTGTCGTCTTTCTTCGTACCCACATCATCGTCGTCGTCACTTTCATTGTTCAATTCAGGTTCTTTTGTTTCTTCATCTTTTTCATCACCTTGCTCCTCAGTCTCATTAGGTAAATCCTCAGATACTTTTTGCTCTATAATGATTAGAATAATAATTGTAGTTTACAAATTATTTGAATGTATTCAAAAGACGATAAAAATACCTTTCATAGCATCGATATCAAACGGATTTTCTTCATCCTGTCCATCATCATCTTTGCCTTCTTCATTAATTTCTAGGTTATCGGGTAAATCAAACGGTTCTGGTTCTGGAGGGGGTTCTTGTTTGCCTGAAATTTCAAATTGGCACAATAAATTTTAATAATTAGAAAGCAGAATAACTATAAAAGTGTATCGTACCATGGTACGGATCAATATGATCTTCATCTTTTTGGTTTTCATCCATTTCATTGATCTCTTTCTGCTGTTCTTTTTCGTTTTGATCATTATCGTCAGCGCCACCCTCTTCAGTTTCCTTAGTTCTCTCATCTTTGGCTCCGAGTTCTTTAGGACCTGTCTGCTCACCGCGATCATCATGTTCATTAGATTCTTTTCCTTCTCCTTCTTCGTCTTCTTCATTTTCAGAATCGCTACCCCAAATCTTAAGAAAAAAAAAATGTGTTTAGAAACGATCCACTCGCTTTTTGTTTGCGGAATGTCTGCAGGTTTCCACAAATTTACGCCAATTACCTGTTGATCCAGACTTTCAGCTTCTTCACCAGTTTCTCCCATTTCTTTATCAAGCTCGTCTTCGTCTCCGTCATCTTCGTCGCTATCATTTTCATCGTCTTTTTTCTCCAAGTCTTGGGAACGACCTCCAAAATCGTCGGATACTTCGATTCCTTTTTCCTCCTCCTATAAATTTTCATAATACAGCCATTGTTCTCCTCCTCAAAAAAAAAAAAAAAAAGATTTGAAGATGATGACTTACTTTACAATCTTTATCCTCTTGTTTTTCCTCTTGGCCCGCTTGCTGAGCACCTTCCAACTGATCTTGACTTTCAATCTCATCAGAAACATCTTTAATACCTTCGCCATCTTCCAATCCCATACCATTTTTATCTTGAGATGTTTTACCGTCTTGTTCTTCTTCAAGCAGTTCGGTTGGAATGCAAAAACCCTGAAAAATTTCCACGTTTTAAATGGATGAAAAAATAAACACCGCAGAATTACACAAAATGATATGCTCACCTTAGTAGAGAGATCGGTGAATAGACTCAGCAGATTTGAACACAATTTGGTTGTCAGTTTATAGGTAGAAAGATATTGTGCGGTTATAAATTCAGCCAATAAAGTATACTGGTTTAACAAAGGTACCAGCGGTTCAAGCAGCCTATCAAATATAAGAAAACACATATATAAAATACTTCCATTTCCTTTTAAAAATATAAAAAAATCAGCACAATCTTACCTCTTCTTTGTCGAATTATCGAAATTTGTTTGCAGAAATTGATTAATCAGACCAAAAACACGTTTGGACACATTCTTAACGTCCAATGTTGCAATATATTCGTCCAATGATTTTATTAATTCATCTTTCAGATGATTTTCTCTAATAGGATTCGCTTCATCATCACAACCGGCCCCAAAATTTTCTTTATCAGCAGTATGCTTTTTGAAGACTTTCTGAACACTAAGCAGAATCTTCTTCCTTAAGTTTTCCAGTTTCTTTTCACAGGTGTTGGTATCACAACTGGCATCAGCGTCTGGAGTATGGAAATCATTCTTGGCTTTTAATAAATCCATCAACATCCGTTCTACTTCTTCTATTCCTCCTAACAGTGAATTAGACTGGTCGTAATCTTGGCAACAAAATGACGATTTAATGAAACTCAAATCTTGTAGGAGATCATTGAACTCTCGGTCACAGTTCATTATGACTTCATATTGATGCTTTGTAATCATTTTATCGTACACTTTGGAACTTTTTAGTGTAGAAATTATTTTTAAAAAGAATCGATTTTGTAATGCATTCAAACTTCTTAAATGCGTTTCCACTTTATCGCGAATTTCTTTCCATAGTGGACTAGATTTTGTAGCATATAATATAGGACCATCGTTATCTTTCAGTTTCAAAAAAGGAACCGATTCAGAGTCGGTGGAAGGGCAGCAATCCAACACAACTAGGAACTGATGAAGAAAATAGATGATTTCGTTAACAGTACGAATGAATTTATCCTGAAACAAAAACACAATAGGGAATTAGAAGAATTCAATTTTTTTGATTTTATAAATTATTGAGACAAGAGAGGGTATTCTTAGGAACTTTCGAATTAGTCCTAGAAATATTCTACAAATGATAAAATTATAACATGCCTTTACAGCAAATAAGCGATTTTGAGAGTTGTTCATAGCTTGACACGTTATAATTTTAATTTCTGAGTAATATGTATTTTTTCTGTATGAAATGTTATCATTTTATCTATTTTTTATTTTAGAAAATATTGTTTTAAATTTTCTTTTGCTCCTCTCAGTTTGGATTATTTTGTATTGTTAATTTTAATTAGGTATGCACATACTTTCAAAATAATAGCATTCTCGTGACCAATGATACAGTTTTCTTGGAACAACTCAGGTAATATCGATTCGTATACTTTCAAATTCAACAAATTTTCGCTGCATTCGAATAAATTCTCCTTCTGTTTGATTGCGATATCCTAAGGACAAAAAGAAGAAATTGAATATTCTGCATTCAAACACAATAAATTGAACATTCTCTCAATAAGAAAATACAAACCAATAAGTGACTGGCAAATCCTTTCAATCTGTCAACAATCTGAGGGCCTAAATCTTGATGTGGCTTTTCCAACGTTGTACTCAGTTGGGATTGTTTGGACACCGAACAAAGGAAATTTTCTTCACAACCACTCCATAAATTAATCAATACATCATCAGCAGCACTAGATAAATCACAAATACATAAATCATGATTTCAAGTTGAAACACAATTTTCAAGTTTGTGCCTTCTTTTTTTTTTTGGTACATGAAATGACGCTTTTGAGAAGTTTAGGAAGCGAGTACGAATAGAAAAAATGCGTTTAACATTACTTACTTCTTCAAAAACACAGAATATGAAAGTCCAATATCAATTGGTTTCATGCTAGTGAATTCAATCGAAAAATTTCGATTTCTGCAGACAATAATTCCAGTTCTGTAGGAAATACCCAAACGTGATAAAGTACGGAATAAATCCGCCATCGTTTTCCTCTTCTGTTGTAATAAATGTTTAGCTTGAGAGCGTTGTTTTTCTTTTTCCAGGGAGGTGTCAATCTAGAAAAAATGAAATAAAATATAATAAAGAATAAGTCACCATTCTAGATTACTATGCAATAGATACATACGTCCATCCTATTGATGATTGCAATATCTTCGTGAATAGAATTGGTAAAATCTTTCATAGATTTAGTCAAAATATCATATTTTGACGAAAGAATAACAGTTTTACACAATTTTTTAGATTTTGTGACAAATTTGTTGAACTCCGCATAATCAACCGAAAAATTTTCCTGCAAAATCATCACAATGATTTTTTTTTAATGAACATAAATTCATACTTAAACATTCTATATTTCCATTTAAAAAATAAATATATAAGCAAATAAATGAATAGAAACTCACCGGTAATGATGTTTTAAATACAAACGAAAGATTATCAACATCTAACTCAATAGTTTTTTCCGTATTAGGAATATGGTTCATACCGCTTTGAACCGGAGTTTCTAAAATTTTCTAAAAATCGAAAAAGTACAAATAAATATTAGATTCTTTTAATAATAATACTAATTGCAGTTTATTCATAGGGAAAGATTGTTACTTGAAATTGTTTAATATATTTCATCAATTGCTCGTGAGTTTTCTCCACAGTTTTCATAATGGACCAGTAATTAATATCATTCCAACGAGTGATTTTAACAAAATTCTGGAGATTTTTGCGAACATCAACGCTAAGTTTATGAATATGAGCAGAAATTTGAGCTTCGAATTGTTTGTAATACGAGTACAGATTCCACAAACAGTTACATAATGAACCTAATTCATCAATAAAATTATCTATTAAGAAAACATCTGTATTTTTTCTATTTAGAAATTTGGAATTTTACTCACTCAGTCTAGAATTGCTGCTGGTTTGATTGGCATAATGACAATGAAAAACAAACAATAAGTTTAATTTGGCATCAAATTCTCCGAGGGCCGAAGTCTCGATAAATTTTTGGAAAGCTGACACTAGCACTTCGAAAGAACATTGATTATCTGAGTTTTCCAAGTATTGGCAGCAGACTGTGTATAAATGGAACCACCATTTACTAGTTTTCTTTTTCATTCTGCAAAATAAATGCGAAAAAAAATCGATCAAACATATAATAAATTTCAATAAAATATACCTACTTCGGAATAACACTCGTTAACAAACAATTACTTACCTAGAAGCCACATTTTCGAGCGCATTTTTCCAATAAGAAATTTCCATTTTTCTCCATTTGAAAATTAGTCCGGTCAAATTTTCATAGATTTTCGTGAAAGATACGCCATGATGAGCAACTTCCTCCCATTCGTGTAATTTTTGTAATAAAACATCAGCTCCAGTCAGGAAACGTGAAACTGGACTCGTCACTTCGAAAGACATTATTCTTTCAACGGTTTCTACGATCTGAAAAATGGTTGATATTTTTGTAATTCAATAATATATTTATACATATTTAATCATAACAGAAAAATCATTCTACAATTTCTCACCTTCAACAGAACAGGATTATCTTCCCAAGATTTGAGCAAATTTTCCGTATGCTCTTTCACTTTAATTAAAATAGGATAAAACGAGTACACCTCATCAACGTCTGAATTATGGTAAAAATCTTGAAAATCTTCAACATAAGATGAGAACTTTTGGGCCTTGCAAGTCATCAGAATGGCACCCGGCAATGAAATCGAGTCAATAATCTCATCCATTGCGGAATGATAATCCTTCAGTACCGCAGCAAAGACACAATATCGATCATAAAATGAGTCCAAAATGTATGAATACGTATCACATTCACTTTCTGGACGTAACCAGCTTTTACAGGTGAATTTTTTCGCCAAGTGTGAATGCATAGTACAAATTTCTGTAAGATCATCATCCGTCAACAGAATTTCAGGTTTTTTCGATTCTTTCGTAGACTCTTTTTCTTCAAGGGTAGGCTCGGTGTCAAAATCTTCATTATATGAAGGTGCAAAGAACCGTTGAATTTGGATTTTGTTTTCTTCTTCTTCTGGTACAGTTTCGCATAATGTTCTTGTTCTACAGATAAATTTCATATCATATGAGTTTTGGGAGGTACTGAGGGAAGGAGGAGAGTAAAATAGGCAACTGACCTGAAGAGATATAGACTATCCTCTTGTTGTTGAGTTTCTTCACGTTTTTCTTCCTGTACTTTCCATAAATACACAACTCGATTCAACAACTGTCGAATGGTATTCCAAATATCTCGCTTCATTTTTCCATCGGTGTTTTTGATTACGGATAATAAGCAACAAAATTCCTTCAAACAGCTACTAGTCAATCTGAAAAGACAATTTCTCGTATAAACGAATAATTCATGAGCTTACGAATAACAAAAACACAGAAAATATAGCATTACTTCATTGTAACAGTCGTGGAGCCGAATTTTTCCGATTTGTTGTGAGCTAAAAGCTCGACAACTTTTTCAGAAAAGCAAAGCTCAACCAAATTGTACACTTTTGAAAGATTAGACTGAGGGAATGAACATAAATTCAAGCAGAGGTTTTGAACTGTATTCGTATCATTGGATGATAATATTACGAGAGATCGACAGACGGAAATATTTTTCGACAAATATGAAGATAGAATCTGGATTCCGCAGGTAACCTGTAATTTCAACATTTTTTATAAAATTTTTCAAAGAAAATCTACCTTACACTGAAATATATCTAAAAAGTAATAGAGAGCGCTCATGTCACACATTATTGATCAGCAGTTCCCTTAATCACCAACAGATATCGCTAATGCTAAAATACAGAGAAGAAATTCAGCATACCTGCATAATAGCGTAAGTAATCGGTGTAATAACATCAGCGTACTCTACATATTTCTCGTTAAGTGAATTCAAAAAATGCTCGACGGAGTCCAACCAAACTGTACATTCTCTAATGGTCAAATGAGCACCAGAAATGACTTCTTTTTCGAAATTGAAGCTTTTTAGATTTTCTATGTAATGCAAAATCTTCGAATATATTTTGGAAATTGATTTCAACGAACCGATACTGTTTTTAAATTGTTCAACATCCTGAAATGATCGTAAACAGACTATTAGATGAACCCGGAAAAGTCCTTAATAGTAAATTTAAATAACTTACTTTAACGATATTGTAGTATTTTTCTATTTCATCTCTCATGATTACATCATTGGGGAAGGTTTCGATTTTTTCAGAAATCTCAACTTGCCATTTTTTGTATAAATCTTCGTAGGGGAAACCAGTGTTATACCCGAGCAAAACTTCCGATATTTTTTCTAGCATTAGACGACATCGTACGTACTCCGACTACAAAAAGAAAAAAAAAGAATTTAATTTCACGTTGATTTAAAAGAGAAAATAAAAACTCATATTACTCACATCGTCTTCATAGTTCAACTTCTTAAACCGTATCTTTTGAACCGGATCAACCAAATCGAAAATGGAGTACAATAACAATTGAATAACTCCAATAGCAATCCAACTTTTTCCTAGAGTGATCCACGTTTCATCTGAATCACTTATTTTTTCCAACAATCCATAAACTTCTTTCAGATTATTACTGATGATATCAATAAGTTCAAATTCTTTAAAAGCAACTCCGCTTTCAATTATTCTTTTACGTTTGACAAGATCTTTCAAGTGTTGTATAATTTCGTCAATCGACTCCGCAGAACAGGGAAGGTCATTATTCAGTTCGAAAATTCCGCGTAAGCAGAATATCAAATAATTAAACTGGTATCGAATACTTTGCACTTCATTGTATCTGAAACACGATTAATTCATTATGGAAAAATTCAACAGTTTTAATTTTAGATTCGATACACGAGTTTGCTTGAATTTTAAATACTTACAAATAAGATGCTTTTGACTGCGAAATATAAGCAGAATTTTTCCATAAAAATTCTTTCAACTGATTCATCATGATCTTATAAACTTGAAGATTTCTCATCGAAGGTGTATAGATTGTAGGCAAACAAACACGTTGATTGAACATGAACACGAATTCATTTCCAAAAGTGGCAATAGTTGGATAATGGAATGGAAGCAGGTCCTATAAAAAATACGTATACATTCTCGAGACGCAACAGAACACAAAATGAAAGTATTTAATTATTTAGAAAACTTGAAAACTCACATTATTTGCCATAGAATCATCAGATTCCTCCGAATCGGCTTTTTCTTTTCTATACCTCAAATATTTTTCATAAGAAAAAGTTGTAAACGATTGCAGGTGTTTCAAAAGATGACAAAACCATTTCATTTTTAATCCATTTCTCGAAACATCGCTCAGCAGAGAATTTTGGATATTCGACACATAGTTTGGAGAAATGAAAGGCAATTTATTTACGTAAGGTAACATTTTTGAGGCCACGTTTGTTTCGAACGAAGAATCGCTATTTTCCAGAGACGCAATTTGACCAAAAATATGGGTTTTGTAATTGGTTTCAATTTTCATATAGAGTGCTTCGAAAATAGGTAAAATATCGAAAGGGTGTTTCGAATCTTGATAGGTTTCATTTTGAGAGGTACGGTTTTGATCTTCCAGCATTTTCATGTCTGAAAACACAAAGTCAAATCGATAATTTAAAATCTGAGCCAACAAACATTCGAACAAATTAAAAATTAAGGTAACATACCCTCCTCTACAACTTCCATACTTTGATCGTATTCGGTGCAAGACTCTGTTTTATCTTGAGTGGAGCCACACAAGTAGGCGATGAATTTTTTACGATCAATTTCGGAACGATTCGAACAAAACCAATTATCAGTTCTGCAAAAAACAAAACAAAAAAAAAATGACAGAATAGTTTAGATGATTTTCTCTATAAATCAGCCAGGTACTTGAATAGGTATAAAAAAAATTCTACTAACTCGAATGTTTCTGTTTCAAAGTCTTTGATATCTGGCTGTCCCATTTTGGCTTTTAATTGTTTAGAAAATGACAACAAAGCGACAAAGGTAAAATCGGACGACTCTTCTATCTGTTTAACACTATCGAACAGTGCTCGAACCTCACTCGCTTGACTCCTATAGAAAACTCGAACGTTAATCATGTAAAATTAATTAACAAATGAAATTCGAAATAGGTATATACTTACAAGGTAGGAAACCGTGATTCAATCTGAACTGTCAACCTTCTTATCCATTTCATCAGCCATTTAAACTGTATTCGTAAGTAGCTCAAAGCCTGTCTATTGATACTTAATGAAGAACGTGAGAAGAAAGGTACGTCTCCTAATTTGGTAAATTTATTGTAGTATTGTAACGTTTTCAGGAACGTCGCGTACACTTGTTCATCAACCAAAATCGATTCGTTGTTCAAAACGAAGACAAAATAATCGTTAATTTTCACATTCAAGATATCGAATTGGCTGGCAATTAATTCTTCGGTAACTTTTTTAACGGGAACGTTGCCTGTAACAAACACCTCGTGTCATTTCAATACAAACTATGATATATAGGTTAACTAAATTTCAAGTAGGTACCTGTTATACACGCTTTAGAATATTGTCTCAAATTTACATCCATCAGTTCATTCTCCAACGAATAACAACAATTCAATTGTACGCATCGATGTTTCAGTACCAGATAATTCATTAACAATGAAATCCTATTAACCGTATCATTGACCATACCCCGGAACACGGGTATTCTTTGCGAATTCAACGACGTATTGTAAGCTGTTCCAAACCCGCCGGCTATAACACTCGACAAATTTTCACTCAGGGCAATCAAATCAGCCCTCTTCGTCAACTCTTCTATCAGAAAATGTCGATATTTCACATCGTGTACTAGCGTTTCGTCGTATAATTTTAATACACTGTATAACAATAGGTTCTCCATATTAACGCCAGATACGTCGAATATCTTTCGAAAACCGTCCGAAACTGGTAATTTGCCGAACAATAATTCGCTCAAATTGGAAGAGTATTTTTCCGATGCTGCGTGACCAAATAGTGATACCAGAGCAGACTGCTGCTGTACGATGTAAAATGTTGAATTGAATTGTAAGTTTTGAGTATTGGAAGTGAGATAAAATGGACATATTTCAGGGATGATTTCGTTCGAATTTAATACTTCCGATATGACATTCGATACGATTTCTTGTTGATCGTAACTCAACGAACGAGATTTTAAATAAACATCTTCGCAAACAATTTTGAAAGTTTCATCGATAGGTCTGCCATGTCGACGGTGATGTTGTACGAACAAAAAACACGCGTAAATCATATGCCCAACGGATAGCTGATCGAGTCCTGTGTGAAATAATTCTCACGTTAGTATAGGCAAGTATCATTTTATGGGGAAAATTGATGCATAAATTACGATTTAATTACTTACCAATGTTTAATTCGCGCATGGAAAAATGCATTTTCAAAAGCGTGCTTATTGCTGCGTACGATGTGAGACCGTTATGACGCATTATGGCCATCAAATCAATCATATTATGGTTTAAATCTTCATCAACCGGTTGCATCCATATTTCTACCCCTCTGTTTCGCATCGCTCTGGTAAAATAAATAATAAAATATACATTAGCCGTTGATAAAGACAAAAAAAGAATATCAAGTAGGTGTAAGGTATAGGTGGGTAACGTGAAATAAATTATACTAATTAATTGTAGAAATATGTAATAATCAGTAAAGTAGGTACTAGGTAGGTAGATCCCGAAATTTCTGTAGAAAAAAAATGCAAACTAATCAACAGATTTTCATCTGAAAAAAATGTTTTAATTAGAGAATGACAGTCATTAGTCATTACCTAGAAATATCACCACGTTGAGGATCCATAGTGAAAAAAAGCCTGAAATCTGGATGCGGAACGATGGTCACAAGGTTTCCATCTTTATCAACACCTTTTTCGCCAAGGGTTAAAATTCCACCTGGTTCGAGTAAGCCATTTAATCGATCCAAAATAGCAGGACTGCACAGATTGACATTTTCTACAAGTAACCATCTACCTTCTGTGATACACTGAAAGTATCAGAATAAAAAATAATTATTACACGAAAGAATACAAAATTTTAAATGAGAAATTCTACATTAGTTATTGTTATATTGTACGTAATACGTATTCAACTCACTTTAATTAGTACGCTATCAACCCATTCGAATTTTCCGCCAGAATTAAGGCTACCAATTTTTTCTATGTCGGTTTCCAGCTTATCCAGCGATCTCAAAATTCCATCTATTTTGCTCGTGAAGTTTTCGTACTTGCGAATGTGTTTTAAAAGCTTGGATGAAACGGTAATTCGTTTTTTAAACACTTCGGTTTCGATGGCTAAAGTGGATGAATTTTTTTTACCAGTTTCATCTGAAAAATAAAATCGTTTAATCTTAAGTAGGTATAACTTTAAAGAGTATAACATGACTTGGTATCGAAAAATAAAAATAAAATACACACGATTATGATTCTACGGATTCTACATTGAATTAATTTTAATTTAGCGTAATTCATTGAACGCTAATTTACGACACTTCTGTATTTTTATTGAATAAAAACCCCTCCAAAAATACATCTACTGTGAGACAATTCAATAATTCAGATTTTCACAATACGTACATATTTCATAACCGCTTGAAACTGTTAATTTGGCCCACTTCACCCAGTTGTCAGGATGGCCGAGCGGTCTAAGGCGCCAGACTCAAGGCAAGTACCTTGCTATGTAATGCATAGCGGAGAATTCTGGTCCTCAATTGAGGGCGTGGGTTCGAATCCCACTTCTGACACAAAATTTTTTGTTGTTTTTTCTTTTGTAAATTTATAAATTAGTGAAGATAATTTCCGAAAATACAAAAAAAAAATTACACTGATCATTTTTACAACGTATATAAATTTAAAAAAATTATTAAAAATTATTATTTATTATACTTTCCACGTGTGCGAACTACGAACAGAAAATAATGCGATATTCATTCGCATTCGATATTGTACTTTCACAACATGCTCGCCAGATAGCGGTAGTTTCATGCAACAGCAAAGTGCTTTCATTCAATTTTTCGTTAATTAAGTTATTGTAATTATAATTAGTTGAAAGAGATGAGAAAAAAACAAAAATAGAATTATAACAGTAGTAGTTACCTAACAGAACTACTGAACGCTAAAATCGACCCATTCGTACAGTTGTCAGGATGGCCGAGCGGTCTAAGGCGCCAGACTCAAGGCTTCTACCTTGCTATGTAATGCATAGCGGAGAATTCTGGTCCTCAATTGAGGGCGTGGGTTCGAATCCCACTTCTGACACAAAATTTTTTTCGATTTTTTTTACGACTTTTATATTTTTTTAGTCCAGATTACTAATTCTTACATCAATTCCCCATGATTTTCACTATCTTCCCCATTTAAAACACATTTAAACACGAAAATTCATTTTTATTCACCTATAGAGCTCTGTGAAATTCAGAATGTTAATTTTCAATTCACCTAACCTCTTGAGAAATTTTTTTTTTGCGGAAAAAAATCATTCAAAGGACAGAGTGATGAAAAAAAATTGTAGCCCTAAAAAAATTCGCAAATGGTATAAAATGAGTTGATAATATATTATGTAAAATCGCTGTGCGATAATTGACCTTCAAAAAGTGATAATTATGCTACAGTTCTAGCATGGAGGAAAAAACGACGTTGAATAATTTTTTTTTTTACTTTTAATTCTGACAATTTTAGAAATCTAATATATTTTATTAGAATAAATACCTCCTTAAAAGTGCAGATATTTTTTCATTTTTATTTTCCAAAAAATGTTTTTTTTCCTAATTCAATTTTTACGTATCTCTCAAATTGAAAACTTATTTTTCTACACAATTATTTTTTCAAAACAGAAAATTTTTCAATGAGAATACGCTCAAATATTAGTACTTGAATGTAATTTTTCAAAGCAAGGTGCTCGACAAAACCTTCAAAACAAAATTCAGGACTTTTAATACATTATGGTTTTTTCAATTACGCATTACGCGCAAACCATGTTATTCAGTACCTAGTACCTATATTAATTATAAAATTGAAAACCTCTACGAGTAAGTTTTATAAAATCTCCACGTTAAGGACTTACCTATATTCTCAACCAACTTGAATTCCTTCCAATATTCAAAAAGACCAGCAACCGCAATCCAATCACTTTTTAAAATTAGTTTTTGTAAAACGATGAAAAAGATCTCTTCCATCAGGCTGCATATTTCTTCAAAACGTCGATTGTAATCCACCTGAAAAATCAATCACACCGTTAAAAGCAGTTCAACCCGGAGGCGTAATTAAACCACATTGAAGATTTTTCTCACACCGAACAACCGAACGAACAAATGAACGTTCGTATTGAATTTTCTTGTCAACCACCAAACCCGAAATTTTCAATCTACAGACAAATTACTCGAGTCGTGATCTCAATTTCGTCCTTTATTAAGGTTGGCAAAGTCGCTATTCCCAAAAGATTTTAATTCACTAGTACAGCAAAGGTATCGTATATTTTTCTCAACATCTCGATAACGTGACTTATACCAGTCCACTTGTCACTTTGAAACACCGCATTAAAAAATGTTTTTTTAACAGCTTGCAACAGCACAACTTTACTCTCGATACCCTTATCTACAATAATTTGAAAACTAATGGATTCGGTAAACCGTAAACGAAAAATGTCACGAAAAATAAACTCTTGTCTCGTTTTATCATTTGAAGCGTCAAATTTTAAATTTCTCCAGTGAAACTGTCCCTAAAGAATAACGTATGCATTTGAAAATTTCAGTCGTTTTAAATTTCTATGTCGATGACTCTTGGTTAAATATGACTTAATACTAGTATCCTGTTTGATTAAAAATTTACATCGAGTTGACTTTTAAGCAAGTGCAGATATTTTGCAGCTGTATTATAGTGTATATTAAGTAGGTAATGATAATATTATGTCGTGACATTAATCAACTTTATTTATTAACAACTCAATGTCAGCTATTACTTGAAGCATGAAAGAATTTATAATTCATGGTGAATACTCAGATAAATAAATTTAAATAACCATGTAGGTAAGGTACTTTATTTTAACTCTTCAATCTCGGAAATATTTGTAACAGCTAATTTTAGGGTATTCCCTCCCTTCAATTCAGCATTCTGATTATACCGCATACACATATGTACTTAATAGTTCAAATGAAAATTCAACTTGAAAAGCTCGCCATTTTTCATTAAAAAGAACGTGCATCAGAAACAGCATATACCCTTCAAAAAGAAATTTTCAAATAAATAACATCTCGATGGAATTAACAACGGATAAGCATTGAAAAAAAAACATCATTTTTTGATCAAAATATGTAATAGTCGCATTAAAAATATACCTACCTATACGTAAACCATCTTTACAAAGGATATTATGTAGCAACAAGTCGTTATTAAAAAAAAAATAAAAGCGAAGGAAAAAAGAAATGAAATTTAATACAGAGTCTGAATCTTTTTAATTTGGCGAGTTTTTTAAATTGAAAGGGAAAAAAAGTTTAAAAAAAGAAATTCAAAGAAATGGTTCAATTATTATTTTTCAAAAGTGTCATAATTTTTTGCACAGCTTGGCTCAAAATAAAATATAGTTGGGCGTACAAAATACTGAACTGCTAAATAACCAAATCAAAGGAACTTGTTTATCTTATTGTTATAGACGAGAGATGAATAGTAGTATGTTTTTCATTAAGTAGTTTGGTTTAATTTTACTACATACATATAAATTCTCGAGAAATAAGGAATATAGATGAAATCAACCTAACCTAACTTAAACTTTGCAGAAATGAATTATAGCATTAATCGTCTACCGTTACACTATATAATTCGATACAGTGCCACGAAAGACGAAACATAATACAACAGTATAAGATGAATACCTTCGTTTAATTTATCACGTTAATTAAACAAAATCTGCGTAAATAGGTAGGCCTAGGCATATTCGTATTAGAAACAATACCTTCAAGACATTTTCCTAGATACCTATCGTGATTTCTTGGCGGCAAAAAAATCACAAGTCGTATATAACGATGGAAATTTTCCCATAAGTATAAAGACTTTAATCAAACTTGAAGAAAAAAACAGATAACGTAAATTAAGAAGAAGTGGAATCTTTTGAACTTCTTCCAAAACAGGCGACAGACTTCTTAAAATTTAATTCAATTAAGTACAAGCTCTCTGGTCAGGTCACACTGTACGTGTAACAAAAACCGATCCTTTATGCTCTTCGTCTTCAACAATATCTTTTTTTTCACACAAAGTTGCTCAATTTTTCACAGGTGCCACTTTCCAGTAGTTTAAGTTCACTCAGATAGTTTGGGAAAGCGAAGCAAAAATATAATTTCATTTGTTTTTAAAACAGCCATATCAAATTGAACTAATTTTGTAAGATAAGCTACCTGAAATTCCACGGTTTGAGAATTCCCTAGTACATATAGAAGAAGAGGAGGGAATCGACTGACGAACATTTTCTGTACGTTGATCCAACATCATAAAAGTTATTATATGATAATAAAACTTATGAACAATTATAGAATCACCACGTCGGTTTTCATCAGACAAACATTTCCTGATCTTAGATTACAAGCAATTTATTCCACCTCTTAACTTTTAAAAATAATTCAAAAAGACATGTAGGTTTCAAATCATTATCAAAAGTTAGGAAGATAACTAATCATACGTCATTCGAGGTGATAAGAATAACGTCGTTTTATAATTACATTAATCCGCACTTGGACATCGATATAAATGCCGAGTGATGGTTTGTAAAGTAAACGTGTGAAAATGAATGAAAATAAATTTTTGTTAATGGGGTTCGGTAATCCCATCATTGACATCATTATCGATGAAAATACCGAATCGCTGGTTGACAAATATCATTTGAAAATCGACACGCAAAATCATTTACCAGTAAAAACATACGACGAACTGCGACAGGAAATTCTTAGGTAAGAGATAAAAATTAGCCTAATTAGAAAAACTAAAAACATCAACGAGCAACGAGAGATATTTAAGTGTAGCCTATACGATGCGCGTGTTTATTTATTTTTCAAACATGATTTTTTTAGTGGAGCATATAACAAAATTTACGTTCCTGGAGGTTGTGTGCAAAACACCATTCGCATATTTCAATGGTTGGAAGAAGAAAAATTTAGAACAATTCTATATGGCAGCATCGGCTCAGATGAACGTGGTTCTTATTTAACCGAGCAACTTCAAAAGGAAGGTGTAATAACCAAGTAAGATCTAGTTCATGAATCATACCGCATTTGTGTCATAATGTACTTTTATGTAATCCATATTTTTGCTTCTTATAATAACGCGAGAGGCATCAGAGGAATGAATGTTCAAACTAATTGATCCCAACAGATCAACATGAGTACCTACTTGGTCTCAAGAGTCATGATTCCAAAATAGAGAAAACTCAGATCATCATGTCGAATTCCTTCCCCTGCCCAACTGAAGAGGTTGTATAGAATTCATGGATGTGGACCATTCAATAATTTTAATTTTTAACTGAGGCTGTGCTTTTGGAAAATTTATTCTTGATTTAATATTGTTTGAGAAATAAATGAGAAATTGATGAATTAATTCATTAGAAAAATCTCGTTTTTAGACTTGAGTCACCAAAGCTATTCAAGCAGAACAAAATTTCGCACCATTTTATTGATTTTTGTATCAACTTTTTACTCAAACAATTTTTTCGATTTCATCCCCCCCCCCCTCCCCAAGTGTAGAACCTACGAGCTTCAAAATCTTCAATTTTAAGGCTTAAACATTTAAGATTTTATTGAAAAAATATATTATTTTTCTATTTATTTTGTTTTAATGTTTCTTCTTTCTGGAACTTGAGAAAACCTATTAAAAAATGAAATGTTGATTCAGAACAATTTTTTTGCATCCTTTTTTTTTTGTAACATTTTCTACCAAAAAAGTGAAATTACGATTTATTTCATAGGGGAAGAAAGAAAGGAAAATATGAGATAGTAAAATACCGACTTGGGAATTCAAATTTGCACTTAGGTTTTAATAGATAATTATTTTTCTGCATTTCTGACTGTCACAACCTTCGATAAAAAAAATAAAATTTTATCAACGGAAAATTATCATTCTGAGAATTTTGAATCCTGAATGAAAAATTCATTTTTACTTCACATCATTTTCATTCAAAACAAAAATTTAAAAAAAAATAAAAACTTACAAATAAAACGAAAGAAAATTTCAATGGAAATTAAACAAATAATACGAAAACTTGGCCTAAAATGAAACAAAAATGTGAAAAATTACTAAAAATTTGTTTATAAAAGCTGAAATGAAAATTGTACAACGCTATAAAAAATTTCACTTCTTCTGCAATTTTTTTTCCGATTTCAAAAGATTTCCAAACAATTAGATTTATGCATTAAGTATTTTTGGAACATTTTCATGGAATTTTAAATTTTTAACCTTTTTAGAGAAATTTTCATAATTTTGTAGGCTCTCAGAGCTTTTATCACGAATATTTTCAAGTTCAATTCGATAACATTATTAAGTATAACATAAAAAAATGTAAATTTATCAATGTAATCATTGTGCTAGTAAATATTATTTTTTTCTTAAAAAAAAAACAAAAAACATTAAGTACATTAACACCATTATTTTATAGGAAATATACGATATTCCAAATATCAGCATAAAAATGAAATATATTCAACCCGTTTATTCTCCATTTTAGGTATATACGAATACCTAATCTACAATGTTTCCGAACAGACTTCGCGTAAAACCGAATCATTATTCATCACTTTAAAATTCACTCGAAACAAACCCGTCCGTTTCACAAAGAAACAACCTACACCAAAAAATAGAAAGATCTGTCAAAAAATAAATCTAATAAAACCCGCAAGAAATCGCAGAAATTTCAAATGAGGTGAAATATTTTAGATTTTCTCTGTTTATCATTACATTACTGCATGCAGGTATACGCATTTCGAATTCAAAGTATCTAATAAATGATGAAATCTAAAAGTATTACAACCATCATCTACTTCATGATGGTGGCTCGAATACAGACTTGGTTTTCCATTCGGTTAAAACTATCATTTTTCACTTGACACGATGATAACCACCTTACCTACCTAAACCTTGCACAGGAATTTGAAAACTTCTCCAAAAATTCGTATTCCATTTACGAAGGACTTACCGTAGCTCTCACTGATGCGTTCTGAAAACGAATCCTGCTCTGTGAGCTATGTTGATGTTGAGTACCTCGCTTCTATTTTAACAAGTTAATTTCAAAACAAATCAACCTTTCAAATAGAATTGACATCAGGGTATGAGAGCAAGTTTTTAAGGCAGAGTAGGTATCGTAATTTTCGAAAACCAATCGCAAAGAGATTAAATTATTATTAAACACTCGGCAATTTTACTCTAACATCAACTAACAAATTCAAGTCCCATTCCATCCCATTAGTACGTATAACTATAATAATTTCGTATCTCGCAAAAGAATTGCGTTCCCATAATAATGGGTAGGTATAAGTCTATGATACTACTTTTTTAAAACAACGATGAAAATTTCTCCAACTGTATATCTAATGACCTCAAAGAAACAAGTCTCGAGTTTAAAATCCATCATTACATTGTACATACGACCCTACGAGTTGCAGTTTAGAAGTCGACTTAATAAAAGAGGGTAATTCCACCATAACTTCTTAAATTTTTAAATGCCGCGCAAAAGTTGAAACAACTTGGGCCTTAATGTGGTAGTAATCCGTATAAAGAAAAACATTTCAACTCGAAGCATTTGAGTTTATACGCGACGTCTTTAAAAATGTAAATTCCGATAAACTTTTCTTCGCACCGACAGGATATCGTGAAAGTCTAATGATTTTCGAGTGCCACCATTTCTTGAAAAATTTTACCGAATGCGTTAAATTTTTCATGCGGAAGAAAGAGTAAAATGTAAAAGTTTCAAGAGTTGAAATATTTATCATCGATTTCATAAGGGTATAATTTTTCTCAACGCTGAATAGCCTACTTCTTCAATGAAATATCGCTTTTTCTGTTGTCTCCAACGCTTCAAAAGTTGATACGGAGACTTCAACCACTTTTTGTTTGTACGTGGGTATTTCAAATCAATCGAATTTTTTCATCTCATTAGCGTAAACGTACAATAATTTTGTTCTTAAAAACCAAGCTTTTAAGTCCCACCAAGCATTACCAAAATTTCGAGGGATATAGGTTCCAACCCCTCCCTGCTTCTTTACAGTTTTGAAAATGAAAAAGTTGACTTTCGCGCCTTTTTTTGCGATGTTCAATTTTATGTTTCGGCTGAAGCTTAGAAGGATCACTGGAGCTTCCTATCGAAACAATGAAACGACTAAAGAAAAAAAATCAGTCTTGAATAGCGTCGTTAGCTGAGTGATGTTTTTTTCTTCCCTTATTATTTGGACTACACAATGCTTTTAATTTGAATTACAGATTCGACAGAGTGACTGACAGAGCAGCAACGACGGAAGATGCCATCCTATTAATTCATAAACAATACCGAACTATCGCTTACACATCGGAATCTCAGGCTGCGTGTTTCAAATTTTCCGACGCTCCGTGCCATTACCTGGAGACAGCTTTATTAAGCGTATCTGATAGCAAAATACTCTTAACCGACGGTTACTTTACTCTTCATTGCGTTCCTTATATTTATCGACTGCTGGAACAATGTCAAAAGCACGACATCCTCGTGGCTTTCAGCGCTGGAGGAGAATCAATTATCAAGGCGAATAACATACGAGAGACTTATTTACCCTTCGTGCAACGAAGCCATATCGTGTCCTGTAACTTACAAGAATTCAAAGCGATATGCGAACGAGTTCAAATTCACACCGAAAATATGAAATCAGCTTTGGAATCGTTTTGCCAATTATCGAATGATATCGTGAAGACTGCTTCATGCAAATATACGAGAATTATCGTAGTGACCGATGGTGAAAATCCGCTGCATTGCTATACGAGCGAAGAAGGCTATGTAGTCTTTCCGATTCTGGCATTAGCAGTAAATCAAATAGTAGATACGACCGGAGCAGGTGACGCGTTTATGGCTGGCTTTCTTTATGGTATTTCTCATAACAAATCTATCGACCAAAGTTTACAAATAGGATATAAGACCGCTGTAGAAATAATACAACAGACTGGATGTCGTATACCAACATCGCCTCCAAATTTCATCAACTAGTGATAAAATTTTGTATGACGACTATACTAACTACTAAACGAAAGGATAAAAATCACTGATTTTAATAAAAATTGTATCTACCTGTACATCTACTTATAATTTTGTTTGGGAGTGTTTATAAAATAACAAGATTATTACACCCGTAAAGTGAGGGGGGGTAGATTTGGTTTGTGAGGTTGGTGTTTTTTATCAGGGAGATGAATGTACATAGTGTGTACACTGTACACTCTCTATAAATGTCACTTCTCAGGGAAGACATTTTATTAATCTTACTTCACGCGTGTATGCTTACAAAGTTATGCTCGCGAGCAACAAGTCCCGAAAGGTTTTAAATTTTAAACGTTCTATCTGAATGATTTAAAACGTTCGCAAACCGCAAACTTTAATACACTGTTTACCTTCATCTCTTAAGTGGGTATTGGATAACTTATTCGACTTATACAGGTAGGTAACATAGGAAACTGTTCAAGGATCAAGGAAATACTTGGAAATTATACGCACTATGCTCTTACTATATATACTATGTATACCGGAAGCGAGAAATTTTTATGTCTCTAGGGTATAGAGCTGCGAAGATCTGACATTGCAAAATTTATCCTCTAAAATGATATCGAATTGTTAGTTTTCAATTACACGAAAAAAAAACAATCCCTCGTTCTAGTCTTTATCCACAAGGCCCATTTTTCCATTCCTTTTTTTATTTCTGATGATCCATCTTTCCATCTAGAAAATCCACGAGCCGCGCTTCGTCTATTCACTAAATAATTTCAATCACAATAATTATCAAAATCCAATTTGAGACACTTCCTCAAATTCTAAAAATACCATTCAAAAACATCAAAGTATTATACAGGATTTTCATCATTTTTTTTATGGAAAAAAAATTTAAGATGGAGCTTTGCAGCTCTGAAAAATATTCGGAACTGAATTTCTCTTCAAAATAGCTACCTATTCTAATTAATCACCGATCACAAATTTTCAAGCTAATTTTTTTCTCCATTTTTTCCATTACAAAATATTTCTATCTAGAAAAATACATAATCAAAGCGCAACGTCCTCTCTATCTATGTAATATCATTTAAATTTCACGACAAATCTCGTAATTAGTTACCTTTTCACGAAAAATTTCTTCTTTCTCATTAGCTTAGCATCGTAGTTACCTATTTTAGTAAGAGTACAAAACACAATGTTTCAACAACTTAGACAGTACGTTGATTTGCCTCTTCGTGTACCTATTACTTATCTCAAAAATACATCTCTTTTTTTTTCTCGAGCAGGAAAAGGTAAGAGGAATAGTTAAAAGGAAAGACTGTTGTCCCTGGAGCAACGATAAAAATTTTCCAAATACATTACTGTTTCCTTTTTACTCGTTCGCGTTCTGATCACGTGTATAAAAAAAGAAAAAGAAAAAATAAAGACGAATATTTTTACATAACTACTATATAACAAGAAGAAATTGAAAATTTCTCTCGCCTCGCCTCTTATAAAGCTTATTTACTCGAATTCAACTTTGTTAGAATAAGAATTCGGTATACCTAATCATTTTGTATTCGTGCTTTTTACCTGTATACCTACCTACTATAGGGATTCATCTGTGATTATTTTGATATTTAAAATCCATCGACGTTCGCGTAATCATCACGTTTACAAATATATGTATCTACTCGAGGTATGTACTTTTCCGATACCATAAACCTCTTTCGAATACGCTGGGGAGCATTAAATTTTCAAAACTATGGACGCTTTTTGCCGTAGGTGTGTTAACGCTTCGAACAGTGTTGTTCGCCTAATGGATTTGCGTTAAATTAAAGTAAACCGACATAAAACCGTTTTTAGAAGTTAACAACGGTTCGAGGCGCCAGTGGTACATGGCAATTTGGGCAATTTATCGTTTGTTTCTCAAAAAAATATTTATTATCTTTGTTGCTGTAGTTTTATCGATGTGAATTTTACTCCAAGAATTTGAAATTTTAGACGGGCAACTTGAATACGAGTGCTTACGCTTACTACTTGGACTTCCATACCTACGAATACGACATCGAGGATAAAAAGAAACAAGAGATAATTAATAATTCATTTTCGACTCGAAAATGGTAAAAGTGGAGAAAGTAGCCTTCGTTGTTTCGAGGTGTTTACATTATTTTCGTACAATTCTAAAGAATTACTTCGACGTAATGTTGTGCTATGAAAATGTATTTTCACAAGAGTCGAGACGGTTGGTCTTAATTAAAAAGATGTTCCGAAGTTTGCTATTCTTAAAGATGATTTAATAATGCTTGCAAAAAAAAAAAAAAAACAACACCCAATATTGTCTCGACCTTTCACTAAGGTCTCAATTATAAATCTGTTCGATCGAACTGAAAGCAATTTTGCGACTGATATTTGCCCATCTGCTCTATTTTCTGAGGTTTTACTTGTGTCTTGAAAAAATGTATGTACCCCTCCCCCTCTACTAAATAACTGTGTAGAAGAAATTCTAAAACAAAAGATGTTTTCGATTGAGAAACTTATCCGTAATTCGAGTTCCGATTAAAAACCAAATTGGAGAATCACAGAATCCGCGTAGAAACTTTTGAAATTCGGTTTTTTACTTTTTTGAACAAAGAATCACCCACAATACCTGAAGCAGATTTTGTTGGGAAACCGGATTGAGCATTTATATTTTCGATTATCACTGATTGTTTTCACCTCCCTCTCTCGATAGATTCATTCACTCTTCGTACCTATACCCCTCAATACTCAATAGCTTCAAGCAAGACCGACTTTGATTTTTTTTCCTAGTCCATTTTTTCAAAAAATGGTTCAACAAATTCGAGTGTATCGTAATTCAAGTTATGTAGAGAGGCTCTTCTTTCGAATAAACCAAAAAAAATTTCAATTTTCAAGTTCGTTGAACAAAATTGTACCAAGAAACTTCCTACTTCATTTTCTAAGTATTACAAATTTTAGAAATCAACATTTTAGGTTTTTTCTTTTAAAAAACACCAGACCTACTTCACTTGTTCTAGCAAGAGAAGTACCCCACCGATAGAAAAATTTTCGAACCAGACTGAGCTAAATCAAAAGAGCATGCAAACATACGTCACTATTAAAAATTTCAAGCGCTGCAGAGATTTTTCAATTTTTGGTGAATTTTTAAAAATTAAAGGGCCAAAAACGCGAAAAAAATTTAAATTTTATCAAATTGACTTGGAAAGCTGTGGGATGCATCCTATTTTCGGGCCCCTCAAACGATTGAAAACACTTTCGAATCGTTTTGAGCAGTTCTTGGTCGAAACTGTTCATTTCTCCAACAATATTTTATAATTTAAAATTTAAAAAAATTCACTCACTATACATCCTATAGTACCCGTCCATCTGACGAAAAAAACTGAAATTCAGTATAGTATACCTATGTTTCATTTTCGACTTCTGAGTTGAATAGAGATAGTTTTATTAAGCAATTTCGGAGCCTCCAGCAAGCGTTTGGACAGCAAAATTTGCATCGAAGTAGTCAAATTCCAAAATAGTACCATTGATATCCACTAATTTTCTTTTTTGACTTTCCCTTCCCGTTTCATTCCCATTAAAGTGGAATTTAACTAAATCACTTCTTTCCAATTTTTTTTCAGTAAAAAATCAAAAAAAAAATTATAACGACCTAATACTCTTGAAACTATTTCAACAGGTACCTGAGAATCATTGAAATGTTTAAAAATGAAATCATCGTAATTATTTAACAAATATCAGCCAGATCTCAATCATTTACTGTCATAGGTAAGCATTAAAAACGATCAATTTGAAGAAAGAAAAAAAACATTTTTTCCCTTGACAATTTTGAAGAGATGCGAGTGATTTGAATAAAATCGAAAATCCGCTATCTTGGCATTCTTGCAAATTCCAAACAAAGGTACTTTCAACAAAATACTACACGTAGAAAGCCGCAGAAAAAGATATTCTTTCACATTGTCGTGTAAGCAAAACAGTTGGAAAAACTAAAACTTCTTGAAACAACGTCGAAACACACGCTTGCGTGCGAATATTACGTAAACTTGAGTGCGGTAGACGACGAAATCGCGAACATGCTGGCAAAATGTTCATTCATAACTCGTTTCACCTAACGACAAAGGTGTCCGCAAATTCGTTATTAGACGCGCGTATTTGACTACGATTTCGTCGATAGTAAAAAATTAAACGAATAAAAATCAACAAGTGCCTTATTTTTCTGATTCGAGATTAATCGCAAATGAAGTGAATTACCAAATTTCGATCGTGATGAGTGTTATTTTTCGCATAACTCAGTGCATTAAAATTCCTACTGATAAATCATCATTAATTACAATAAAAATGGTGACTTGAGTATTTTTGCAATTTCAAAAAGAAAATAATCACCGGTACGAAAATGGCCGCAGGTAATTATCAACATAGGTATAAATATTGTAATATGAAAAAATTACATTTCACGTGGATTGGCGCGTGTGAAGCAACAATAATATACACGCGGTAACGGAATCAAAAACCATTTACCAGCGAAAGGCTAGCAATAATTCATCGAAACTTTTCAATCGTACGGTATTTTATCTCGAGGGCCGTTGTCAGCTCGCATCATATATCATTTAGCCCGCATATTTAACCCAGAGAAATAGCGATAGTGTTGTCGTATACGCAATGTGTACAAAATGCATATCGTATATACTCTCAAAATTGTATACAAAAATTCAAAGTCCAACATTTCCTGAAAAAAAACCACTTGCCAGCGATCAATTATTTTCACCTTCGTATTTCTCTCACTGTCATAAAAATTAATTCCTTTTTTGCTGAGAATCCGTTTTGGCAAAATACTGGTGCGAATAAAAAACGAGATATTTAACCCTCACGCTATTTCATCATCTCGTATATAACTTGGATGCTGGTACGTAAGTACATTCGAAAAAAATGATATTTTTGCTACATCTGAGAAATGCTTTAATATTACGCTACCGCCGCTATCTTATGGTAATAAGCCTTCCAAGATTAACCTTTTACCGGTGCAAATTTGTGTTTTCGGCTAAATTATCACCCTTTTCATAAAATATGACTTTTGCACTTCGTAAACCTTACAATTTGCTTTTAAAATAAGTCCCAAAAACGAGGAAAAATATTCGAAGGCGGAATATTATTTTACAGGTGTATTACCTGGGGGACAAATTAACTTTTTCGCCATCATTATCCATTTTTCATGTTGAATTTTCGTCACTTGCAGGTACTTTTATTTTTCCAAAAGGAAATTTCATAGACAAGGCACTATTTTTTGAAAAATACAAATAGTAGGTATCTACCTATGTCCTATACATATACAGTATTATTATAATTTCTACAAAGGAAACGTTTCAAATAATATTCGTTTCTCATTTAAAAAAAAATACAAACGTGATTTTAAATAGAGGAGTCTTCAGAATTACTACACTGAACAATAGCTTAAATCTCTACATCCATTACCTATTCTCGAGAAAAATGAAACAAAATATACGAACCGGTACTTTCTATCTAATTCAAGAATGCGAACTCGTTAATAAGTGAAAAACAAAAATCAATAAGAAGAATTTTAAACCATCTTCGCGACTGAGTTATTAATTCATTTGAAATTATTTAAATTTTTTATTACCGTAAGTGGTAACTTTTTCAAACAGAAATAAGTAGCACTTGCAACGATAAAATATTTAAAGAAATTTGTTATCAACTCAACGTAACTGCAAGATGCAGCATTTCATCGAGCAGAAACACATTAAAATTGACAAGTCGTTTCTTCATATCAGTCAAGACGTGACAAAGAAAGCAAAACGAAACGAAAATTCAACAAATTCGTAACATTGGAAGATATTATTATTTTTCTAAAATATTTTATTCAAGAACAATACTTTTAAAAAAATTAAAGCAGAGAAAGAATGATTAAGTGTAAATGCTACTTAATACGGAAGATGATTCAATTTTTACACAATTTTGATATTAGATCCTCTCCCTATAAAAATTCAAAAAAAAAAAAAAAGTAAACAAACACATCCACAAACTATAAACCAAACAAGTGATCGTAACCACTAGGAAATGAAAGTCAGCGAATACTTTCAGCGCAAAGGATGAACAAAAAAAGTTTCATTCCAATCGTTAATCTTCTGACCATTCCCTTATTAAAATGAGTTATTAAAAATTCAGTTGTGTTTATTGATCAATTCCATACAAACTTATAAATCCGCAAAAAAAAAAAAATTAAAAACTGATCAACTGTTAAGTAAAAACCACTTACCCCTCTTCACCTTTAAA
Source organism: Planococcus citri (assembly GCF_950023065.1). Taxonomy (NCBI): domain Eukaryota; kingdom Metazoa; phylum Arthropoda; class Insecta; order Hemiptera; family Pseudococcidae; genus Planococcus; species Planococcus citri. The sequence goes on from NC_088679.1 coordinate 47,091,159, forward strand.
ACACACGGTTGATATAAGCTCAAAACCCTCGATTTCCATTATGTTTTATTCAAAACGAAAATTCATTCAAAATACGACCGTTTTCACGAGAAAAAAAAGAGATGATATTCTTGGCAAAAATGAAAAAACTTAAACAAGAAATGCTATGATTTTAATGAAAAGAACAAATTTGCCGACGTCTTTTTTAAATTTCTATTTATTTTCACTTTTCTTTTTCCGCAAAACTCGGCTCATTTTCAATTTTTACAAACTAAATTGAATTTGCCATTTCCGTCATTAAAAAGGGAGGAAAAATGACGTTACCGCAGCGCTATAGTTTATTTTTTCTGTACAAATAAAAGAAACACATTTACTCTCATAGAATGACAATTAACGAAATAATTTTATATCTAACGACGTGACTATGAAAAATAGACATTTTCGAAGAAAAAAAAACAACTCGATATTACTTTCGTTATGTATTTAGCTCATCATAAACTCGGAGATGTCACGAAATACGAAATTAAATCTCGCACGACCGACTACAAAGTGTTTACAACTGGCCAACAGCTCTCATAAATTTTGCAATAATCAAACCATCAAAAATGTTTACTTCATCAAAATGATATACGCGATTTCGTCGATGAAACATTTACGACATTTCCTCCTAACCCCAGTGCACTTTTCTTCACAATCATTTCAACTGTAGGAATTATTACTCTACCCATTGTACGAGTATCTTGTTCGTAAGAACGTATACATAGGAAAATACATATATCGTCGAATGTATGTGCTTTCGTTCGTTGATACATAATATACCGCAGAAAATAAGACGAATGACGATGCTAAGAGAAAATTATGACTAGTAAAACGAGCGGTTATTTTTACGAATTGTGTGAAAAGTATTACACACTGTATTTCTCCCGGGCATACCATTTTTCAAAGACATTTTTCAAATAAAATTATTTGATGAGAAACGAATCCTAAAATCGGTTTTTTACCGTTTTTGATAAACCCCATGAAAAGAAATCCACTTGGATTTTTTCATTCTTGATAATAATATTTGTGTGATGTAGTAAAATGCAAAAATTTTCGGTAAAATTTATTACGTTGCTAATAAAATTCCTTGAGCTGGTTCATATAGCCCAGAAATCAAATTTACAAATCCGAAAGAATTTCTCAGCAAGACAATTTCTAGATTAATTCTATGAAAATTATTTTTCATTTTGAATTATTTCAGGGCAATTTCCTCCTACATTCATCATTTTACTTTTAAAAGTCAAGTTCCGTTTTTTTAAAATCTTGCGAACAATAAGTATCAAATCGGGGATGTCCATTCCTCAATTCACCTCATGATAAAATTTTAAAAATAATCCACGAGGAAGAGGAGAGATAATAAACGAGTAATAATTAGTTCAATCACTTCAAACACCAAATCAGTAAAATTTTAACATAGGACTGTCTCTACCAAACCCAATTTGGAGTTTAATAAATTGTTTATGGCTATATAGTAACAATTTTGTAACAGCTATGACTTACGACTTTGTCTATCTATACGAAAAAAGCAATAAGTACAGTACACATTCAAATGAAAGAATTGGAAATTTAAAACTAAGCCAGAAAACATTTTCTTTATGAACTCGTCAAAATGAACACAGGAAGTTGAAACATCGATTTAAACGTGTCATCCTAAGAATTCGAAAAGTTTCGGGATTTGTCATCCCCCTCTCCCACCCCCTGTCACCCTTCTTTGCAGTTTTTCGAAAAAGATATGAAAAAAGGATTTAGAAGGTTCAAAATATCTTGAATTAAACCACTAATCTCACGAACTTGTAACCATTTTTTAAAAATATATAAGTACATATTATTATTATTCTTCTTCATCTGAAAATTTTCTAAAAAAAATAAAATCAAAATCGGAATTAAAATGAACTCAAAAGGTACAAAAAATACTCAGAAGAAAACCAATTTAAGAAACCAATTTTTTTTGTACTATTCATTCTCTTGGTAATTCTGTAAGCAGATTCGTTCCGAACCAACAAAGGTCGCTGCTTCGTAAGAAATCGCGAATACGTCAAAATTACAAGGCTCCTCTTCTCATTTTTTACCAAATCGTAAAAACTAATTCATAAAAAATTGAAAAAAATAAAAATACCGAGCTACTTTTGGGCCCAGTTGATAACAATAAGTCATGAAGGATGAGAATTCGTGTTATTTGCGGCAAACTGGTTATGCAATTTTATTAACATCTTTAAAATATCACGATGATTCTCAAAGAATGATTTGAAGGAAAAACAACACCAGAAATTTACGTATAGACACAGGCAGAATATGATTTTGATTCAAAATTATCGTTTTTTTAAAATGGCGATTCGACATGACACTCACCTGCGTCTCCGGTTGGCATCCTAAGAGAGATTAAAAGCTTGAAGTTTATTTTCGTTAATTTACGATAATATGTTTAATGCTTCGCGATAACGTTAAAATATTAATTCATAAACTCGAGTCAACAACAGCACGTACCTATAACACTTTTGGCTAAATTTTAACTCGACTCGATTAATAAAATACATCTAAGCCACGTACACGCGCAAAACTACGTGTCATAATTAGACTTTTTAACACAGCAGGTATGGTCACCAGCGAGTACTTAATAAACGCAAACAACCTATGTTGAATATAACGCGAGAAGAAAAAGGAACAGTGACAATTTTCAACGACTTGATTCAAATTTAGTTAGTAATTTAATTAATTTAACAAACTTTTAATTGCAGTTAAGGAAAAACTTAGGTTAGAACAATCAGGAACCAGACGCCGATAAGCACAAGCTTGGGCGTCTTATAACCGAATGAAGTGAAGATATTAAGAAATACGCCGGTTAATTACTCGAAATCGCATCAAAAATTCATACGAAACCCGCCTGAAATGCGTATTCTTCGAGCAATTCCTTCACTTCACGTTTCGAGCTCATTTTAAAGATAGCGATCGATGCTGTGTCGACGGTACGAAAAGTAATTTCCAGGATGTAAATTACAATACTAGAAATTATGTATATCTATCTCGTTGACTGAATGAGATACCTATAAGTAATATTAGCAGTAGGTAGGTATTCGTTAAGATAATCAAAATATAGGTAGCAAAATTTTCATCCATACTGGGCTGTAGATATAGGTAGATTTTCACAACAACGACGATCTTTAAGAGGAAAATATACAATTAAAATAACTTCGACACCGTCGACATTATATACCTTACCTTACTTATATAATTTCATGAAAGAAACATTCCATCGATATCGAATCGGTGCAGTTTGAAAAACGAATTGTTATTTCGAAACAAGAAAGGATCCCAGTAATGTACATGGTTTTCTTATCTAACCATAAGAAACAAAACTTGTGTAAAGTTTACCGACTTACATCATATAATACTATATAAGAGGTAAAGGTACCTCTACCTTATCTATCAGCAAAAGTAAATCGAAGCTTTCGCTTAAATTTGCAACCAAACTTATTGCACAAATTGATACTAGAATTCGCCTTCGGTGGCGAAACCGACCGACCGGATTTCGAAGAACGTAAACATTATCATACCATTCTTGGCTTGGGTGAGATTTTTCTCAACCAATCTGCGAATATAAGCTCAAAGGGTATTATTTCAATTATGAAACACGATAAGTTTCCTTCCGGTTTGGATTAGGTAAAAGGTGCCAAAATGGATGATTAAACGGTGTACTTGATCTAACACATCGACAAATTCAATTTCTGTATAGAGTAGATTCGGTCGAAAATATAAAGTTCAGGTAGACCCTTGAAACGACAGCTAATAAAAAGAAAACAATTTGCGCCGGATTTACAAATTTCCACCGTGAAATGACATTGATCTGGAAAAGAAATTCTCCGAGGAATCTAATTTCCTAATCCCAATACCTCCGAGAATCACAAAGTACCTGAGTAAAATATAAATCAACCTACGACAAAAAAATATCTACCTAAATGAATCTCGATAAACTAAACTTATGTTTGAAATTCTTCCAATAATTTGATACCTACGTGAAAAGTTTCGTTTGTCCTCGTATGAAATTCACTTTCGTGAAAAAAAATTCTCTCTCACTTTTACCTCGAAACTGGTACAATGAAAGCAATACATAAACACTATGATAGCTGATGAAGTTTATTGATTCAATTTTATTCCTTTTAATACTATATTTTCAAAGCAAAATCGTTTTTACGAGAATGTCTCATGTTCCAAGCCGAAAAGGCCAGCCTTTTGTTTTATTTTGTCGCAAAACTTATTCGTAATGAGAAATTCTTCGGGCAATAGACGATGTTCGGAAATTCACGTCATATGCACTTTGATATATGTACCTTCTTTTTTACAATCGTGATTTATTACTCAATTTTTTTCTCTTTTATTTTGGCTTTTACGGTCATAGGATACGAAAAACAAGTTAAAGTTCGTTCAATTTTCGCCTCATTGACTTCTGAATGCATTTGAAAATCGGAAATACGATATATAATAGCAAGTAGAAAGCAAATATGATTACCGTTTACGGTATCTTAAACCTCGACAATGAACGATAGGTTCTGCATTTCGAACATATTCAAATTTGAATCGAGTAAAATCATCAACCGTGCCAATTTTTTTTTCTTAATGTAAATTTTACAGCATAAAACTCGTCGGAACGTTGTAGGAATATTTGCAGCTTTGTTCGTTAAATAATTTATTAGAAAAACTGCATTAGCTTATTAAAGATTCAAATTTTCTGATTACTCGTTTCATTGCAACCTGCACATACGAGTACGTATTTTACCTCATTAATGCAACAAACACACAAACAGCACAGAAATACACATTCAACAATTCTATGTTAACAACATTGTTTTCCAAGGTTTTTTTTTCATTAAGTGATTTTTAGCTTTTACTACCACACTCGTTCTACACATCACAAAAAAATTAACACAATTTTACGTACATTAACAAAACGTTCTTTTTTTATCCAAACAATAAGGATCCTATGCAGAATATCCAACAAAATAATTTATGCCAATTGATAAAATTGTAGATTTTTTTGAATTATATATCATATCATCAAAGACAAAATGTTTCAATATGATGCGATGCCCCAATAAAATCTCATCAGGAAAAATTACACACAGAGTGCGGATTTTAACACCCATAATTTTTTTTTATCTCATTCCAGGAGCACTGGCATTATCTCAATTAGAAATTTGAATACAAATAACATGAAAAGGAGTTGAAACGTAAGTAGGTATGTATTTACTGATATCAAATATCAGATTTTTTTAAATCCCTGCACATACTTGATTAATCTAATGGAATTTGAGTGAAAGAAGAATGAGTACAGATAGCTAAGAAAAATCGATTAATATCAGAAAAAATTGTAAACTGGATAAGTACTGCAAAATTTTTCTACAGATGTTCCATGTTGTTGCGGTTAAAAATTTTTCCATCACTTTATATTAATTTTTGATAAATTCGAGGTGTTTAAAAAAAATGGTGAGGAGTTCTAAATTTTTATCTAGGTATATTATTATGTCAGATAATCTTTTTACAATTGACTTCTCATCCTTCCTTTGATTCAGCGGACTCCAAATTTCCAATAATATTCTCCGGATAATGCAACTTTTCAATATGTATATTATTTCACTCTGTATGATAACATGATAAGAGAGATGTTCGCTTTTCACACAACTACCAGCACTCATCACAGTAGTTTTAGTTATCTATACTGTACACCATTTTCAATTTGTTTTGCATGAATTTTACAGAAAATCACAACCTTCTTTCACTATCACTAGTAGGTTACACTTGCATGCTCATAACATAAAAGCCACTACTTTTCACAACTTCCAATCTATCCTCATAAACAAGATCACATCAGACCACCAGGGTGTTTAACTGGGCAAAATATTTTTCAAAACCCTCGACTCTAATCTGAGAAAATTTCTACACGAGAAGTAAACGAATAGAAATTCAATATCACAATCGAATAAATTCCACCCATGTACCGTTTTATTCGTAAATACATAGCAGCGATAAACTATAAACAACAAAGGTGAAAAATTCGAACGAAATTGAAAGAATTTCGGGGCGAAAAACAATTCAAAAAAATCACACATATCGCGCTTACAACTTTAGTCTGAATTGTAAGCAACACAATGTGAAAATTAACAAAAGCTTTTCTTCCGACCACTACCACATAGGCAAAGTTGATACCACACGATGTGTAGGCACCTATTCAACACAATATCATTGAAATTCAAATTATAATTTAGGTAGGTATTTTTTACACAAAAAGCAACGAACAAACAACTCCTATAAATATAATATAAAAATCGCCTCGTTAAAACACCCCAGTTAAGAGTCTAATTTAACGAGAGAGAATCCAGCGTAGCAATTTAAAGAACGACGACTATACGGCTGAAATTACAAGTATGTTTCTTTCCATTCTCAAAAAGTCCGCAATATTTGTTTCTTGTACGTATTCTATGCCGTTAACAAACTCCTAACAAGTCCTACTACTAGTACACCGATATAATTTACAGCAAAATGTAGTCTTTTCTTTTTACATATTACCTCTACGACAAACGTTGCTGTTTTTATAGTTTCCTCCTTTTTGTACTCGAAAAATATTTATCAAAAAGTTTCCGGAATAATATTTCGTGCTAAGAATACTTCCACACCATACTGCGTCATATTGAAATCAAAAATGCATTTTCTCTCTCTCTCTCACACACTCTTCGGTACCATTTTAAACCAAAGATCACGATTTACGCAACGTGCTGGTATGACAGACACATTACTGGTAATTTTTTTTTTCGAACTCAAACAAGTTTTTATTTCTAACTCATGTCACGATTTTATTATTTGTATTCCTCATCACCTCGATAATTCGCGTTATTTACGAAGAAATTCTACAAAAACTAATAGCTTTCAAAGTACATCAAATTGTAGCATGAATTTCAACAGAAAAAAGTAGGTAAGTAGGTAGGTCCTAGGTATGTGCTTAAACGAAAAGAACACGTTGAAGCACTTCTTGACCATTTACAAGACAGCGATGGTTCCCCAGGGCCATTTCCAAACGTTGAAATAACCCTTAGAACTAAAATCAAACCAAATGGAACTTTCAAAAAAATCCACAACTGAGTGTATAAAAAAACAAATGATTCCCTATAACCAATAATAGTGTTAAAATTTGAATCATAACATCAACAACAGTTTTATACGCGGTGTTTCATAAATGTTAACACAGTTTCAATTCGGCGAATACGCAACTCGCCTAGAATTCAAGTGCGAAAGTTTTCTTAATTTTTGAATCCAAAGGGCTGAAGTGAAGAGTGAAGAGTGAAGAGTGAGTTCTTTAAACAATACTTATAATCTGTCTACGATGATTGAATCCTTAGCTAGAATTTTTTTGAGTTCGGTTCGACATCAAGAACCCCTGTGCTTTCCAGAGCAATTTTGAATCCCATTTTGAAAACATGTTTTCTAAAAAGAGAAAAAAACGAATCTTTGACGTAATTTTTTCAAAAAAATGTTAGCTTTAATATTTTAAACTTTACTTTCACCATAAAAATGTAACCCACTTTGAACTTTTTGAATTCTATATCATTCATTTACATATTTTAAATCGCCTCAATCGCCTGTTTCAAGTTCAATAATACGTTCGTCTTCCTCTCCCGTACAGTTTAGAGCAAAATTAATCGTATGTTTAAGCTACTTTACAAAACAGTAGAGAGAAGCTCGAAAAAATCCTAGTCGAATTGTAGGAATCTATGTAATTTCATTCACTTTTAGTTCGAGTTAACCAATGGAATAGTTTTTGTTGCATTGATAGAAAAATTTGAGGTAAAAAATAGGTACCGACGAACCATCTCATATACCTACTGAAGGATTTTTGGAAATTCGAACGTAGAAATGTATTGAGCATGGTGCTAGATAAAAACATCTCAATTCGGCAGATAAATTTCAATTTACGTAGGTAGGTCTAAGTATAGGTACCATGAATCACATTTAACGAATCGAATATTTAATAATTCAGTTCCTAAATGGAAAGTACCAAATATGTACTCCAATCTAATCAGTGCTGGTGCAACGATTTTTTCTTGAAGAGGGATAGTTGGGTTCAAACCAAGTAATTTTGCCATCCTATTTTTTCGGGCGAGGAGGGGAAATAAAATTTTCCGAAGGTATAAACCAAATAACTATGTCATATATTTATTTGTTTTTTTAAAAGGACCCAACGCGACTGAACTTTGTCTGGAAGGTGGTATTTCGAGCAAATAGTGTACGAATATATCAAAAATGTAGACTTGCAGAGCAAAACAAAAAACCCTCTTCCTCTCAAAAAAGATGAAAAAAATAAAGTGATAAGTATGTGCCCACGTGAAGGCATGGACGTAAAATTTTGAATACCTACTTTCGAAGTTTTCTTTTTTTTTTAAAATTTTAGAACAAGCAAGATATACCTAGTTAGGTGTGTATGTGTAATCGGCATCTCCTCGAGTGAAACAAGAGCGCAAAAATGCTTGAAAATCACCAACCACGTTTTACCATCAAAACTTTTTATCAAAAAAAAAAAAAAAAAAAAAAACTGGTCTCTGGAGAAGATTATCACCCAAATTCTCCCCCCCCCCCCAAATAAAACCGACACTGACTCCAATTTAATTGAATTTTTAGGAATTCGCTTAGATACGAGTAATTATTAAACCATACGAATCAAAATACCTAAGTATTGGAAAGTATTCAGAAATTAGAAATAGAAACGCATAGAAACTTCACGAAACGAGAAATCAAACATGTTTCCCAGCAAAGATTAATCGAAAATGTTGCACATAATGAAATGTCGCCAAATTACCACCGTCAGTTCTTGTTGCACGTTCCAATTTTACGTCGATTTATAGCCTATCATTTGGTCGCATTGAACGAAAAAAAAAGAAGAAAGTTACAAGCTGTAGAATATTGATATGTCACCGTAATAAAACAAATGATCGTGAAGAATATCAAGTCGAAGAAAAAAACAATACAGAGCACTTATTTTTACCCTTATCAGTTGCATCGGATGCTATTGACTAAAGTCTTAAACTTTGTGTTTTTTATTTGGCCAAGTTTCGTTTCGAATTTTATTTCAAAAAATGCGATTGTGGAACTTGGTACGGCTGCGTTTGAAGACCAATTTCCGTATGATGACAACGAATGAAAATTACAGTAGAAGCCAATGTTATAAAAATCAAATCGAGTTGCACTTTTCCCAAATGACACGAATCAGTTCTCGATTTGTAACGACGATGAAGAAAATAACTGTATTCGAATGCATTCAATTTTCAATTAAACTAATCCTAACAAGTTTCTCGAAATAATCGTGTAACATTAAAATTACACTACTAATTACTTTATGATTACAGAGTCAACTTGGCCACTGATTAGGTAAGTACCATACTGCAGATTCGGGAGAATTTTGCTAATAAGTAAAAAAAAATTATTTCATTACCTACTGAAACTCACTTCTAGTTTTTTTTTCTCCTATGTATTTGATGTTTAAATTGGAACATTCCCACTTTTCAGGTAAAATGCGATAAGCGCAGTATATCGATACAGCAGGTTATAAAAATGAGATATGGCAAAAAAAGGAACTAAATATTCCTATGAGAAAACTGTGCTTCTTATTTTCAAGTATCACACATACAGCATTTTTTTAATTTTTTCAAATAGAAAAAGATGCGAGTTATACGTTTTCATTTTATACCTATACCTACCTACCTACATACCTACCTACCTACCTACGTACGTATACGTAATATAAAGTAGGTACATATTTCTACGAGTATAATACCAGATCTTCTATAATTATAAACTTGCGACTTGAACATCTCAAAACGAATTTATATATTTTATATTCTATTTTCACTCACTTTCAAGATAAACTTTTTTCACTGTTTTCAGATTTGAAAAAAAAAGATAGGCTGTTATAGAACCTTTAAATGAAAATAGAGATAGTTATATATCTTTAAATATTCTACAAACTTCACTATAAAATGTATACATTGCAAGATCACTTTCCATTTCTCCGGTATTTTGAAAATCAGTCAACTCGAAAATTTTCAAAAAAACGAAACAGTAAAATTAACAAATTCACCTGCAGATAAGAATTAAGTTGGCGACAAAGTATTACGCGAAAGTATTAGGCCAATTTAAACCCCATCTTCACGAAATTACCGTCTATCTCACACATGAAAATTTACAAACTCGACAAACTGTTTAACATATCATTCGTTGTGATATTTTCCAGACGGTTGATTTTTACCGTTATACTTGTCATTTCGTTTCAAAGGATTAGACAACATGGCGAATAATCCCCTCTTAACTTCCCTACATTAAACGTAATTCTTCATCCGAAAATTTTCTACGAGCTGAAAAACATTGACCCAGCCCCACGGTAATCTTAAAAACGATTTTATGACCATTAACTTCTCAAATTCATCGCCTAATTATTTCATTTATAGTCGGGTCGAGAGGTTATACAAATTTAAAACAATGACTCGTTAAATGAAATTATACAAACCCAAAACCCTCTTTAACGCAAACCCTACCATACAAATTACTTTTTCGTAAAACGACGCACATGCCAGAAAAATATAACTTGTAATTGGTGGTAAAAATACCAACAAAAAAAAATGAAAACCTCGGTGTTATAAATCTAAAAGAACAATAGAAGGTAACCTTATTCCACTTTTTTGAGGCATATGAGTCACAATATAGAATCGCATTCCTAAGGGATAGACTCATCACTTGAATGCAAACAGGTACTAATTCAGAAAAATTCGCCATTGTAATTTTAATTTCGAAAGTTTGCGAAATGAAAATCTTGAATTTTTCAACAAATAAAAAAGCGTTATCTCAAGTTTTTGTAATTTTAAAGATCTATGAAATGAAAATTTTGAATTTTTCTGAAAAAACGCGTAATTTATGTTTTTATAATTTCGAAAGCTTGTAAAGATTAAAAGTGTTAGTTTTTCAAGAAATAAATTTCGCATGCATAAAAAAGTATTACATAATATAACTATGCATATAATTCTTACGTACTGAGACAAGTCAATTGAGATGGATTTTGTGTACAAGGCACGATTTTTTTGACGAGGTTTAGGTGAAATAAAAGTTGATGATTGTAGAAAGCGTTTCATTCCACTTTTCAAGTATGAAATTTATACGAAGGTAGTCCGAGGTATTTATAGCAACGTTCATATACACCAAATTTTGAGTTTTATAACAATGAGACATTTTTTTTATCATCTCAAAATTAGTTTAAGCCGAATGTGTGCCTTTTTCAAATCACGATGCTCACAGCGCGGTGGATAAGGTAGGCACATATGTAAATCGGCTCGTAAAAAGACACAATTTTTAATACATTCAAAATTCATTTTTACAAAATTGAAAATATTTGAATAAGGAAAAACAATTTCGCGGCAGGTTATTATTTTACATCTTAACGAGTGCGACATCTGAACAAACTAGGTATATATTTTCAAACGTTTCACTTTTTTTTCAGTACCTGGTAACTTTTTCAATTTCTGATTTAATAACACAACATGAGGCTTTCTCAACATTTTTCATCATTCGCGAAAGGAAAATATTTTCGCCAATAAAAAGTGAGCATTCATCGATACGTTGCGTATAACAGATGTGATTTGCAAATTCGTTGACGAATTTTTCTCACTCACATCATGTACACCTAAGTCACAAAATTGAGCATTGAAAAAATGATTGATTTTCAATCTATTTTTACAACGGGGTGATTTTCAATCTATTTTTACAACAGGGTTCGACTGTCTCATCTAAAGTTTGCCACAATTTAGATCCAAGTAGAAAACCTTTGAATAACAACAACGGATATTTAGACTACCATTCACGACAAATGAAGAGGATTAATAAACGGATTGCATACTTTCTAAATTAAAGAGGCTATTGGCAGCAAAGCCGAATTTTTACACGATGAATTTGATACTAATAAAATCATAAAATGACTTACTTATTCTCGTGCCTGGGTATACAAGATACATACTTAATATACCGTACTACTTAGCTAGCATAGCTACGCAAGTCAAAAATTGGTACTCACCTGAAATAAAAGAAAAAAATACCATTTAGATTATTTTATTTTAATCGTGTAGGTACAGTAGAGTGGAATCTACTTTTAGAAAATTCTACATGCCACATTTAAAATTTGCTTTTATATTTCTGAAATGAATGTATCTCTATCTACCTATGCATACCTAATAAATGCTCAAAAGCCCCGAGCTCAATTTTAGAATTCTAGACGAATAAGAAAGTAAAAAAATATTAGGTACGTACATAGTAATTTATTTCCCTTCTTTTCTTTACCGTTTGCAAAAGTACTTGCTACTTATTCTTACTTTAGAACGTTCAAATTAACTACGATAAACAAATTACTTCAATACGTGGTAAACCTTTTTGATCTGAATTCATTTTTCAGTCGATAACGTTCGCTCGTTAATCGAAGCTCTATTGCATGAAAAATATCCGATAAAGAATTATGTTCACAGAAGTACAGCAACAGTTCGCAAACATTTAAATTCTTTTCACGAATTTTGACGCTAGTTGGTAACTGTTCAATGATCAAGTAGAGACTACGTTTTCCCGCCAAATATACATACGAGTATACTTAACAGCGTTGGGTCGTTAATTATTCAAGTTGATGAATCAATAATTTTATTCATCACTTTAAGAAAGATCAAAATTAAGATTTTGGAGGGGTTAAAAATTTAAATATTTCGTCATTCTTTTTCATCAAAATTGATTCAGTTTGATAATTTCGATGCTCAAACAACTGGGAAAAGTAGCGAACAAAAGACAAAATTTGTCATTTGAACGACACAAACACAGCCTGAATTTCAAATACTCGTACAAGAGTCCACTAAAATTCAGAAATTGAATTTTTCAACCTTACAACTTTTTTCTCAACTTCTGTCATAGTAAGACGGTGAAAGAGTGTACTACATATACTTTTCCCCATCGAGAAAGCGTTTTTATAAAACTCAGTTTACAATAGTTGACTTCAAGCGATACAAGAAGTAGGCATATTTTTTCCTAAAAATGAGCAATTATAGGAGTTGAAAAATGCATTCTCAACGACACGACAATTACATGAGGTATTTTTGAAACATGATAATTTTTTCAATTTAAAAGCGAGAGAAAATAAAACGAAAAGGTTCTTAGAAACCACGAGACCTTTCTCTCAAAAGACATACCTTTATCGATACCTACGACCCAAAAAAAAGTAAATATGTTTAGGTGTAATTCACGTTGATAAATTTGGTAGAAGAAGGAAGGATCATTTCCACTTTCTGTAGTGTTTGAATGAATTTACCTCATTTACTACGGTATATAGAAAACCATTCGTTATTTTATTTATTTTATATAATTCGAATCGTCAACGAGATGATATTTTCAGTTTTCAATACGAAACTAATCTTATAAATGTTACGACACCTCATCTTTTATTTACTCTTACGTTTGGAAAAAGCAAAAGCCCTAAGCGTTAGAATTTTTAGCACATGGAAAGTTTACACTACACTTTTAAAGATCTCCAGTGTTTCATATTATAACAAAAAATTGAATTGAACTCGATCAAATTAATTTTTTAGCAAAAAATTTCGAACGATAAAATTTTTTTAAATTGTAAAAAACTTTCAATTTTTCCAGCGAGAATCACTCCAATATGAGAACAATCACACAACTGCAATGTTTAGAAATTTTAAAGATAAGTAGGTACCTATCAGGGAAAAAAAGATTTTAGCCTATTTAATTTTTAGATGATGACACGACAGTTTATTTTGATTTTTTTTTAAAGAAAAGGACATGAATTTTCATTTTTTTTATCACGTTCTTATCAATTTTTTCCCCGCCAAATGACTCTTAATAATCTGCATCAGTGATAGTATTTACTCTTTATGTTCTCTTGTATTTAATAAAATTTCCTTTTTAAAGTGAAACTACATCAGATAAAAAATTAATCAAGCTGTGTAAATAAAAAGAAACAGACCAAGGCAATGATTCAATGGGAATATGTATGTGTATAAAGGATAAAAAAATGATTTCATTTCAAAATTTCATCAAAAATTCGTAATACAATACACACAATAATAAAAACTAATCAAGGGATTCTTCAGTTTAACAAAAAACCACCGTTGATATTTAACCTTTTCCAGCATTTATAATAAATTCATTGCGAAAGCAATTTTCTAGTTTTCGCATCGTTAGCAGAGAAACACTGCATAAAAAAGAGAAAAAAATAGTGATCCATCTTTTACATTTTATTTTTTTAAAGAGACTTTTGAGCAAAATTTCACAACTATGACAACTTGCCACAAAATATTTAATTTGAAATATTCCTTTTAGTGAAATATCAGCTTTCCCAGTTGGGTTTTCTTTACTAATGCCAAGATAAATGGATGAGCATTTCGAAGTTTCTAGCGTAAAAAAATATAAAATAAAAATACTGCGCTAAACCTAACCTTCCGGAAACCTCTTTGAAATGATAAGTGTTATTAGTTACGCGATGCTGTGCGCATTTTTAATTTCTACGTTTATAACCGATGACTTTTTAAGCTGTTTTATCTCGTTTTTTGTCGACTTTTCTTCGTATTCTATGTAAAACAGAAGTAACTTGGTTATGTCAACATGTCAACAATTCGTCAAATTATCAAACGTATTTTGGTTTGTGAGGTTGATGTTTTTTATTAGGGAGATGAATTTTTGAATTTCTGAGGGTTCGTCAGGGATAGTAGGTGGGTTTTCTTCTATCTGTAGTGTAAGTCTGTTTTGTTTTAGTTGGGGACAGTTGAAAAGTATGTGTTGGATGGATGTGGGTTCGTTTCTGCAAAATTGGCATGAGGGTTTTGGTTCTTTTTGGTATAAGTGGTTATGAGTAATTTTTGTGTGGCCTATTCTTAGTCTAGTAATCCAGGATTTCTTCTTTTCTGTTCAGGTGGCCTAGATTTTTCCAGGGGAGGGTAGTTTTTTTATGTTGGAAGAGTTTGTTTGAAGTTTGTTGTGACCAAAAGTTCTGCCAGTTAGTAAATGTGCTGTGAGTGATTAGAGATTTAATGTCATCAGGAGTAAGAGAGGTAAGAGGGGAGGGGGCAGCAGCTGTTTTTGCTAATCTATCAACAGTTTCGTTTCCAGTGATACCTATGTGGCTGGGAACATACATGAAGCTAATTGAGTAATCATAATATTGGAGGTTAAAAAGGGACTAAGAGGACAGTTCATGTGTACTAAAATACTATTATATGTATCTATATAATTGTGCATGATGCACACTATACAGTACAATAGTCATGTTTATAAAATAATGTAAGTAGGTATTCGATTTTTTGAAATAAAAATTAAACTACATACTACAAATGACCAACTTTTAGTTATACTGATAAGCAACACAAGCCAGCATGAACGATCCATTCAGAAAAAATGTTTCGTAAAGTATTGCCAAATAAGCGATTATTTTCCTTACAGCATGTTTTTTTCCTCATGAAAATTACAACCGTTTCGATATTTGAAAAGCGTGGGTTAGATTACGTTGTATTCATCGAATTTTCTCCACTTACCTCACATCGTCTAAATAATTGATGATAGTAATTTTACCGATATTTTCCTATACCACCTGTTCGCAAAAATGAAATAGATTTTTTTGCACCCCGTGTTATATTTGTGTATACCTGAGAAAATATAGGTAAAATGTGTCGTTTATTGGTCACACTATAATCTATAACTTGACCCCAAAACACTTTCCGAACAATTTCATTCTACTCTCAATTGGTAAAGTAGCCTAAATGATACGTTTTTCGAATAAAATAATAATTCTTACCTATACCATAAAAATCCATTGGGGCGGGGAGAGAGAAATCGGCACCTTTTCAAGTGACAGGTTTTGGCTGTTTTCAAGGATCATATACCAAATTGAGGGCGATGAAAGAAAAATTAATAAATTTCCCAGAATTATATATTTCGATGGATCGATTATCCCTCCAAGTTGAAAAAAGTTTGATTACAAATTAACAAAAATAGGCATTTTAGATTGAGCAAAATATTATTCTTTTTGATACTCGTTACCCAAAACTAAGTACTCTTTATCACGATAGTTTCGAAGATAATAGGTTGTATTGTATGTAATTATGTATCATAAATAATAAAAGATCATTTCGACGTATATTTGCTTGAAATATAACGCTGAGTCTGTGATACTTTCAGACTAACTGACATTGTAGTTTAAATGGCTGGCTTAAATATTTACATTATTGAAACAATATAAGATCGTAAATCTGACAATAACTTTTACCAAATGAGACCCTTTTACTAAGTAAGATTTTTGCTCATTGGTATAACACTTGTCTACTATGCAATAAATGTTTCATCTTGCGTGTTTTAGCTGAACCCTTGATCACTTCTTGAATCGTTAGAGTAGTTTTTAAATGGTGAAAGTTTTTGCAGACTAATTTCAAAATATTAAAAAGCTTCTGTTCACGAGAAAACGATTAGGTTTACAGCGAAGTCAAAGATATTAAATTTTTACGATCACCATTAAAAGTTATTTAGCGTTGGAGTTTTTGTAACTTTTTATCCGTCCATTTAGTTAAAGAAATCCGATACACAACATAATGCTTTTCCGTATTACACTCAAGGAGAAAACACACAGCGCACAGCCTACCTATACAGGATAAAACAAATTTTCCATACATGACGGGACAGCTTTCGCACCAATCTTTTTCCCACGAACGCGTTTTTCTCATTTAAAACACATTTCTTTTAGGTTTCTCGTCTCCCAATTGAGAATATTTTAGATTTTCATCGCGAAAGCTCATTTGTTAACAGCTTTAGACTTTCATATTTCGACACCTTTTTTTTTTTCATCATCTTTGCTTTCAATGCGATTATACAGATTACATGTAGGAACGTGTAGTGACGATGCACTTTTTACTTTCAACGAGAAATTATTACTGAAAAGGATATACAAGCGTATTATGAGAAAACAATGTTCAAGTCCACGTTCTTGATTATACCCTCGTTTATGACGGTGTAAAAATATTTCTAAAGCTTTTACAATGTCCTTCATCAAGTTATCATACAATAGAAGACATAACGTATAAAGTTTGGTCTATAGCGAGAAAAAATTATTGTTGATCGATTGGCGCGGTTTTTAACACCACCAATCGAAAAAGGATACCTAACAAACCTAACATAAAATCAAAGCGCGAATTTTTCCCTTCAACAAATTGGTAAATGAAAGGTATAAAATTTGGAAACGAGTACGACGAAGATTTTAAAATATGTACCTACAAAGTATACAGAATTTATCTCTCTTGATATTTTAACGCTGATTTGGAACAAATTTTTAATAAAGATGATGCAGAGTTATCTCATTTTCATTTCAGTATTTGCTCAGGAATTTCGCAAAAGAGATAAAAAGAACCCGTTACTAAAACAGGAACATAACACCATCTAATTTTGATAAAATGAATAACAAACACACCAAAAAGGATCGAATTTTGAGACAACATAATTATAATCCAAAGTAAAATAAATATCAACTGCGGAAGAAAGTTTGCTTTGAATTAATTGGTCAACTTTCCAAAAAGATACATCTTTACAGTTCTAATCGATTTGCAACATAAGCATCGCATGTAATGAAATTAATTGGGGCATTTAAGGGTAAGTTTCTTCCATAAATCAAACCATGTTTAAACAATATCACTGCATATAGAAGATTATAAATAATGAAACATACGTTTTCAGCAGAAAATATCATTTGCACGAGTTTTCCTCGCGATGCTGATAAATCAAAATATGAAACGAATGTACCACGAAATTTTGCTTAAAAGAGATATTTATGAAATAATTGAATTTGAAAAAAAAATTATCTTTGGAAGTATCAATAGCGAATTTATAGGCAATACATTTTTGTTCAGATCTACCTAATACTGCCATACAACGACTTCTCATCATTCATTCTTCTATAATAAGTATGGACATGAAATTTTGGTGAAAAAAGAGACATTACGATTTTTGCAGCCCATGAAAAGTGAAAAGTTCCAGAAAAAATTCTTCTAAAGGTCTTACTGGATTGAAATAACAATAGGTACAAAACATTTCTAACGTACACCTTTTTTTCATAAACAATTTTTTTTTTCGCACATACTCAAGCGTGTTTATAAAATACTGAAAAACGTAATTTTTTGGAACCCTGGTAAGAATAATAAAAGTTTGAAAATGCTTCAAAGGATCATTATTAACATTTTTTTTTAAATTTTAGTCATTTTTTGACTATTATGAATGTATAAAGAGCAATTCCCATGAGCTGAATTTTTAAATACACCTATGACAATTTATACCCTCGATTTTTGTATAACCACAAACAATTTCTCATCAAGGTTGAGTAACAAATAAAAATAAAAAATAAAAAAAAATAGTCAAAGTGGCAACTCTTGAACAAATTATTTACACGTGAAAAACACCCTCGATTTTTGTACAACCACAAACAATTTCTCATCAAGGTTGAGTAACAAATAAAACTAAAAAAAAAAAAATTAGTCAAAGTGGCAACTCTTGAACAAATTATTTACACGTGAAAAACTACAAAATTTACAACAACAAAATTCTCGATATTGATTTTCAAATTTCTACCGTTAAAGGTACTTTGATCCCCAATTTTTTTTTAAATTTAAAAACTTGTCAGAAAAATAAAATTTGAATTGGAATAAAGCAGCATAATTCATTTCAAATTTCCAACTTAGCAGACTCACAGGTGGAAATTTTCTAAACGCTCCAAAAAATCTTTTAATTGTGACAAAATATTTTTTTGTGATTTCATAAAGCAGCACACGAAAAAAATATATTATGTATATGAAAAAACATTAAAATAGTACGCCACATTTCCCCATTATCTACGTCATGGACCACAAAATAATTTTTCAAGATTGAGTCACAAATAAAACTAAAAAAAATTTTTAGCCAAAGTTGCAACTCTCAAACAGATTATTTACACGTGAAAAACTATGAATTTACAACAACAAAATTCTCGATGTTGATTTTCAAATTTCTACCTTCAAAGGGACTTCGATCTCCTTTTTTTTTTTTTTTTCAATTAAAAAAAATATATACATCTGAAAATACGTTAAAATAACCTTTTCCCATTATCTAAGTCATGGACCTTGAAAAAATATTAAAACACCTGAAAAATCAATAATATCAGGTTCAATCTGATTGAAAATCGTGCATAAAAACTGGTGTGAAATAAGTTGCCTACTCGGTTTGCCGTAAATACGAGTACCAACGAGCTATCCTTGATAACACGTATTTACGGCAAACCGAGTAGGCAACTTATTTCACATCACTTTTTTTCGTCGATACTGAATACGGATCTGATACTCTTCCTCCACTACCCCCTCCAAAGATAACTCTTTCTTTTTTCTCTCATTCTATCCTGTCGTCCTTCCACAAAGATTATCTTCTTCAAGTGTGGTTTCAGTTTTCAAGATATAAATGATACAAATAATAGGTAGCTGGTAGGTAGAACTTATCATTTGGTTAAACATTTTTTTAAGCAATATGATTTTCCATGAAAAAAAGCGATGGGTTCGAATTAAAACTCACTACTTTGCAAAAGCCCAAAATAACACGTTTTAAATTAATTTGAGCAAGAAAATGCCAACAAAATTGACTTTTTCATAATTCAATTTTGTTAATTTTAATCCCGGAAATGAAAAAAAAACTTCTGAAGAACTTTCCTAAAAATAAGGCTGTGTGAGAACAATTAAAAACTGATTTCAGAAAATTCAAAATTTCTGTTTTTTTTTCTCGAACTAATTTGTACTTCGTGATTCTATAAACTTCAGCTCTAGGACCTCCGAAGGTCGACTTCCCTTTATGAAAAGTACTTTATAGTACATATTTTTTCATACTTGATCGTCCATGATTTCCCCAAATTTTGCCCCAACCCACGTCGAATAATCCTTACCAACTTCAAGCGCTACATTAAATCACAATAATAGCATTTTGTAATGAAAATTCAGCTAATAATGAATTCCAAAATTATATTCACTTGTATTTCGAAACTATAATAAAGTAATCTTTTTATTCAGATCAGAAATCGAAACGAAATTTAAAAATTTTAAATCCTACTCGTATTTTCTCTGCATCAAGTCTTCGCATCCGTTTTTTTTTTTCAACATTCATGAAAATTATCATCATCAAGTATGAAGAATTCCTTCATTTACATCAGCCCAAAGGCAGAAGCAAAGAGCCTCAAAAACGAGAGAAAAATGGTTATTTCGTGTAAATATTCCAATGTAAAAAAGAAAACACTATAAATGTAACTTATCGTTTTACAACAGTGGGAAAAAACAATTAAACGTGCATTCAAATAAAGCCACTTTTTCAACGTACTTGAATAAAAAATAAAAGAACCCCTTTTTTTTCATTCAACTATGACTTGTGTAGTCAAGCGTCGCATGTATTACCCATGTTTTCATTCCTCCGATAACAATTTTTCGTACTTACATCCGTAATTTCTTCCTTTTTTTTTTCAAAACTTATACAACAACATTTTTAGCCAACTTTAATGCTACATTTCTTTAGCTTAATTAAAAGCATGATAAGTTGAATTCACTCAAACTCGCGTAAACGTTGAAAATTACATTTTAATCTTCGCCTCGTAATTCTCACTTATCTGTTTTCTTTTTTTTTTTTGTGCCAACTTTCCTTATTTTCCGAAGGTACGAATATAAAAAGTGAAGAAATATTGCTTTTTCTTTCGTAGGGTCGGCGGTTGCTATGATTGGTGTTCCTAATCTACGCTCTTTTGCTTCAAATGCTACAAATTCTAGTAGAGGTTTTCAATGTCATCCGGACGGAGAAGCGGAAGCAACTGTCATACTGAGCTTAGGTTTGATGGGAGTGATCGCTAATATCATAATGATGTCATTGATTTTAATCAACAAGCATCTCAGACGGTAAGTGTACCACCTTATAACCAGGTTTTTATATACGTTTCGTTATTTATATTCCGACTCGTTAGGTTGGAAAAATGAATTTCCAACTTAAGGAGTAAGATAATTTTAGCCGAGTCTTGTTGCGAACCTACCTAAAATGTACAGTATTCGCACCTGACGTCGTCGGGTAAATTAATTATTCAAGTTGGAATTTTCGATAGTTTGGTGTTAGACCTAAATAAGGTGTACACGAAGGTGGTAAATTTTAATGTTATTTTGTTCGAGAGTAATTTTTCTTCGCACCGCTTTCATATTCCATTCACGCTTCATCTTTAAATAAGTAATCACAGAAACGGCGAAATTTTTAGCCAAAAAATCGATAATTTTGAAAAATCGTTCCAATCTTACGGCGCGTTAACGAATTAACATACGGTGCCGAGTAAAATTCCTCGTATGAGTTTCTCAAAGTCTTGCAGTAAAAATAATAACAGAACAGGGTAAACTTTTGCAGCCCTCTTAACCGCATAACGCGTTATGAAAGTTTCAAGATACTTACACGTTTGCGTTATCGCACTCACTTGAATTGCAACAAAAATTTAAACTTTTAATGAAACAATTGGTACGCGAAAACTCGCGCAAATTGAAATCGACAATACTACAAGTACCTATTTTGTTACAAACAATACTTGGGTACTTTTTTTCACAGTCGACGCGCAATCATCATAATTAAACCCACCTCAGGTTCTTCTCATTCAGTTTTCACCTTAATATTAGGTATTATACTTGTTTAAAGGACTCGAATGTATACGTATAACTAGTTTTTTTTTTCGTTTTACGTAAAATCCTTTTTACAAAAAATGTTTTTTCGTACTTTTTATAATTAGGTAGATGTAATACCATGTGGACGGATTCGAGTGATCTTAAAAAAATAATAATAATAAAGTTTCATCTAATATGCTAATTCTTTGAAAATACAGTCCTATAATAGAGTTAATTAATTTTTGCATAAAATACGATTTCTTTCCTCAACTATCAAAAGTTTTACCATAAACGCGGTCCAGATTTAAGAATTCGATTAAAATTCAATTAAGTAATTCCTCCGATATAAATTTTTATTAGCGTCACTTGCACCATATCAATAGTATTAATTTGCTTGCAGCATTTTTTTCTCTTTATTTCGGAATACATTAGCATGTTTTAAATTTTTATAAACAGACATACTCGTAATTATTACAAACATACGTCTGAAGTAGAATTTTTCTCGTATAGCTAAAGGTTCTTATAACTCGAGAATCATGGTTAAGAGGATGCACTGGTATTCGAATCTGTTTCACTGGCAAAATATCTTCACCCTCAGGGATAAATGTCTTACGATTATTTTTACTTGAATATGTTCACGAGAAACTAAACTAAAAATACATTATATTTCGAAAACACGAACGTTTCAAATGAAAAAAAAAAAAATTGGCACTGATTTTTAAGGCGAAAAGAATCACAACACTCATTACTGAATACAAGCTGCCTGAAGAAATTTTCTCGTGAAAAATGTCCCATGTTGGACAAAACACAAAACTCATTCTAACCAGAAACTTATCGGTTAAGAGAAAACTCCACGTGCAGGTATTCGTATAAAGCTATTTTCCACATTGCACTGAGCGCAAATACGAAGATAAACTTTTTTAATTTCACTTCGATATAAAAAAGTATTGCATTAAATCGTAATTCTAAACGAAAATATCACATATTCTCTCAAATAATGAATCTTGTCTGTTCATTTTTGTCCCTGGAAATTGAAAACAAATACCCAAACAACCAATTGCGTACGAGGTTTGACCTAACTAATTGAATTTTCTGTGGCTCAGGTTTTCTTAATTCATCAGATTTCTTAGAAAATTACGACTCCATAATACACAACAAAAAAAGACTCTTTGTTAAAACCCTCAAAAAAAAAAAATGAAAAGAAACTTCAGACACGCATTTCTTAAAAAACATACTAAACGTCAAAAAATGAACTCCATCAACTGAAAATTTTTGTCTTTATGTTCAACTCACTCTTTTCGAATTGAAAAAGAAAATACACAAATTTTCAGAGGTTCCCCTGTAATTAGATATTTTTGAGAATCAGTCGAGAAAAATTAATTTATCGAATTGCAAATACGCGTAACGCTAGATTAAACACAAACGTAATGATTTTATCAAATACCACGACTAGATTAGGGTTTAATTTTACTGTTTGCTAATTCATATGCCTTTAAACTCGATTCACCATCAACGGGACAATAATAGGTGCATAACTTCGTATCCTCGTCGAACACCGATAAAGCAAATACACGTAAATTTGAATGCGGTTCAATTGATGAAAAATAATTATGCTGATTGATAAGGTAGATTAAATTTTCTGATAGGTGCATAACTCGGAGGTGAAATGAAATCGACGATATTGATTTCGATAAAATTACTCGTAAATGTGGAAAAACAACGACATGGCAATAATACGAGCCATGAGTATAGATATTTTGATGATATGTACAAAGTACATACGAAAATGAATTCATTCCATTCTTGATGTTTTATAGATATCAAAAAACTGTAAAATTTGAATTTTGTTTACTTTACAAATCAAACTCACCCACAACACCCACTTTAGGATGTAACATACAAACACGAGTATATTATGTATAGTAAAATCTCACGCTCAAATAATTACACAAATTAGTAGGTATCCTATTCAGGTCTTTTTACCACATTACCAGTATAACAAAAACACACGCTGACTTGAATAATTAAACTAAAATCAACAAATTTCCATTTATACTACAACTTGCAAAGGCCGAATCGTCAAACCACATTCATCAACAAATGGAATCGAATGAATAAAATGCAAGTGATAGATATCTCTTTTTTTTTCTTTACACACTTCCTTCATAGAATAGAATTCACGGCAATATGTGTAGGTAAAAAATTGATTTGAAAATCTTTTCTCCTTAATACTCATCCTACATCGAATATCATTTTAAAATTGAAATCAACGAGGGTGGGGGGGATGATATTAAACAAGTGAAAAAAATCCCTTTTTCACTCACTGTTGCCCTAATGGTTCCAATTACAATCCGCCGCGCTGGTACTTTTTATCGAAAAGATATTATAATCATTTTTCATAAACATTTTACAGCTGGTCTCAAGGTTTACTATTCCACCAAGGCGCCGTTGACTGCGGTCGAGCAGCCATTTTATTACCACTCGGTTCGAGTATTCTGCACTGCGAACCGATTCGAAAATGCAGCCTAGTAGAAACCGCGTTCCTTCTTCTGGTGACCGTATCGACAATAAATATGCTAACTACGGTTCTCAACGACTCGCCAGTTTTTCCAGAAGACGGTAGCGACGAAAGTCTCATTTCCGGACCATTACTGATGGATTCTCCGCAATGCGCGTTATTCGGAACATTCATGATATGGTTCGCCAGCATAACCATAAACTTGGGGCCGACATTTTTGAGCGGTGCTTTGGCAGCACGAGCTGAAATGATACGTAACGCTCCGAGTTGTCCTTTGGTTCATGGTCCGTTCCGTCATTATATATTGAACGCTTTATGGATATCGATAAATGTGATATGCGTCATGTTGACATTATTTCACTTACATAAATTACACAGAGATTTAACCAAAGCGAACGTCGAAGCTGTCAAAGTCACAGGTTTGGTAACTACTCTGGTCAACGTGACGGGCTCAAATGCTCCTGTTAGAACCGCAGGTGCTGCAGTAAATGCCAACGGCGGTGTACGTTAAACTCATCTACTATCCATTCCAACTTCACACACAATTGTTTGGCTATTTATAGACTGATTTGTTTTGTTGCAGACTGCGAAAGTAGGTGGTGTCAGAAATGCCATAGAAGAGCATCGCCGCATGCGTAATTACTTATTACGCATGGAACGCGAAGGCATCCAAAAAGTGAAAATGTTCCTCGTGATAACAACTGCATATGTCATATTTTGGGGACCACTGTTTTTCGTTACTTTGGCCAGACCGCCCATTATCTCAAGTACGGGACATGAGGTAACTGACGTATTCGTGGATTAAACTTTCAATTCTTCATTTATACCAAAATCAATCGTTAAATTAATTAAACGCTATCAATCAAATTTGTCTCCATACGTATACTATCGAGCTCATTTTTTTTAATTTATCGAATACTTCCTTTAAAAGGTGGAATAAAAAAGATGTACATATAACAAATTGCTTTTTCCTGAATAAAAAGTCTATCTCTATATCGTCATACATATACCAGGTGTCCCAGTTTTGATTGGGAACTCGTTAGCTACAGCCACAAGAGATCCAATTTCCCTAAAATTATGAACGCAGAAAAATACACCCAAAAAAGAGGGCTAAAAGTCGTCTCAAATAAGGAATTCAATAGGTCAGGGAGATTCAGAAACTCAAATCGCAACTTTTTAGGGGAAAGGGTGACCGAGGAATTGCACAGGTTATACTACCCAAAAGTGTGAGGACCCCTCGCTCAGCTCCCTGAGCCGAGTAGGAAACTCATGATTTTTCTGGGTAGTCTTCCACTCAAAGAAAACATCCTCAACAATTCTCACACCAAAAAAAGGAAGTGTTTTTTTCTCTCATCGACCATACTTCAGTCAATTAGAAGTCTTTTCAATTTTGGAGCCGGACAAAATTTTGATGATTCTAACCTACAACTTATCAACTCCGATCGAGGTGAAATTTGACTCCCTGAAAGACTCGTCTTTTTAACCGCCGAAGTTAATTTTTCGATTTTAGGCGAAATTTTTGAAAATGGCCAAAATACCCTGTAGGTATAATAATTTTATACAAAAAGAGCAAATATAGAGATAAAACTGAAACTTGGTTAGTGTTCTAAAGTCGACCCCCCCCTCCCCCCTTCATCGATTGTCACCATTTTTGGACCGACCTGGAGCCGCCAGCAAAAGTTCACTTTTCTCCAGCAATTTAGAAATTTGGTTATGAAGTGTAGGTGATAAGGTGACATGCTCTTTCAGCGAGCCAAACAGCTCGATTGAAGTTAAGCTGTTTTGATTTCAAAAACAAGCCTCATCAATTCAAAGAGTACTCATTGTCAGTACAAGGCACCCTGAGAAAATTCTATTTCAAAACACTTTGTTATTAAATAAATGAAAATCATTCTAATACTCTAGAAATTTCAAAGGAGAATATATACATATTATATGCAGAAACGGCCATACAAGCTTTTCATCATTTCTTATACATCGTTATGGCAAAATTGATAAATTCATATTACATTCTGAAGCAAAAATTCGTTCAACAAAGAAACTCCAATATCCTACGATGCGATGGCAAGGAACATCGATCCTAATACATTCATTTTTTTCGAATTACTTTTTAACTAGACCACACACTATACATATAGGCGAACATACCTACGCTATATCTTGATACTCCGTACGCCAGCACTATACATACGTAATCTACGTATACTGTACACACGAGGAAAAAATTAATCAAAATCCAAAAATACGGCTACATTTTAAAAATCGCATCAAACATCCACAGCTACAGAGTATATATTTCTCCGCAACAAAAATATTATTTTTTGACGAAATTTCATGTAACATCTGAAAGAACCCCGCCGCGCCATGCCACGCCATAAACTCAAAATTACTTATTTTTCTTCCTTCTATCCTTAAAGGCTTTGAGATATTACCTAATTCAAGTTTTTTTTTTCCTCTCATAGAAAGTAATACTATCATTTTTTAAGCAATACAAATACAGCAACATCAAAACATCAGGTGTTGAGATCCACCTCGCCGGTATAAAAAGAGCAAATTATTCTCGATGGAGTCGTTAGTACGTCTAACAGGCTGTTTTTAGATAAGTAGCTATTTTTACTCACATCTTTGTTCAACGAAATACGACGCGAAATTTCCGTTCCCTTTTTGGCGCAACTTATCTGATTTTGAATATTTTTTCATCTCGCTAATGATATTCTCTAATGCCGAATTAATTATTTTTAATCAAAAGCTATTTTATCGAAATTTCATCGTCTTTTCTGCTTCAGTCAATTATTGAAATTAATCTCGCCTTTAATATATTTTAACGATATTGAAACTTGAAATAAGTCAAAGAGAAAAACCACAGAATAGTTTTTTTCTCTTGAATTTTAAAGACTATTTTATTCAAATTAAAGTTTAAAACCAATAAATTTTACGAAATTTAAACCATTAATAAAGGCGAAAAAAAGAAATCAAACTCATTTACAAAACTATATCTGTGACTCGTATTCAAATTAAGTTATGTAAATTCGATTCTTGAAGTAACCCTTCCCCCTCCCCCCAAACGAAAAAAGTTGGTAAATATGAAAAATCGTTTTGAATTATATTTCTTGAAAGAAGAATAACTGCACTATACACCTTGCATCTTTTCATGAAAATTACAAACCAAAAAAAAAATCAAAAGTCCTCCCAACTGAATTACAGAAAAAAAATATACAGACAACTTTTTCAGTCCTGAAATGATTTTAAAATATTATTTAATCGATACAACACTGCAGTATCATTACGCTGTCGAGAACTGAGAGAAAAAAATACTCCAAAAAGGAAACGGAAATGAATATGCAAATTACTCCGAATCTTGGAGCGTTTTCCGTAATTATCTAGGCGAAACACGATGTTTCTTATATTCGTAAGAATTTCATTCATATACGAGAGTAGGTACCTGGAAAACAACTTAATGATATTCTAACGAAATCGATCATTTGAAGAACATGTAAATAAATGTGTGCGTCGCATATTGCACTAACTGCTCTAAATTACCATTCTTTATCGTTTTAAAAGCGTCGAAATTAAAGTGAAATAATATGTACATACAACTACATATTACAACATATGTACCAGCTATGTAATAAAATGGTATGGTCCAATTTGATAAATTTACATGTAAGGAACCTGCTAAGCATCTATTATGTGAATCTATCATTTTAATCAATCATCGCCATCTCTAAATAAAAGAAATGTAAGCACATTTGCAAGATTTTAATATTCACCCAGATACCAATGAGGAAAGAAATTTAAATTAAGGGGACGGGTAGAAGGGGTTGATAGTAGCAAAAAAAAATTTAAACAGGAATCCACCGACAGTAAATCAAAATAAAGAAACACCTACCCAAAAATCTAGGTACGTTCCATAACAATGAAGAAAAACAGAAATCTGAGTTGTTTTTTTTTTTGAATTTTTTGAACTTGGAAAATCATGTACCTACCTATCACGATCCTAACCCCATAAAACTGACTAAGGAGAAAATGGAACTTGCTGTATCAAAATTTCGCGGTTGTACATCTATTTACCAGACACCCTGTACTTATTTGCATAAACAAATATGTACAAGGAAACATTCAGACAGATTTATTCGGTAAAATAATACCTACAATATTGGTGATAATTTATGTGTTTTTCTCAGGTCACTTTGCATATAGCTTATCTACACGCATTTGTAAATCCAATGTTGTTCATAACGCTTCACCGAGGATTAAGACACGCCGCCTTCAGATTATGTTGCGGCTTTTTGTACGACTGGGTAGCCAGCTTGTTCTCCAGACCTGTCACTCCGCCTTCGAACCATACGCACATACCAGCTGCCGAAGAATCCGATTTCGTGGTCGAAGTTCCTCAAGCTAATTTACTCGTGCCACCACCTCCACCCCCGGTTCATCAGCCCACCGTTCTTGCTCAACACAATACGTCAATTACTAATTCACCGTATCATCAATGTTTCCAGGTAATTCGTATAGAGAAAAACTTTTATACTGAAGAGTCCCACTACATGCTACACCAATCACCGCAAAAACTTCTTCCCAGCAAGTTAGCCTTTTGCAAAAGAAAAATCTCTAACCGAGCTTACGTTAAAAGTGGATATATGTTTATAATTCACAAATGCATTCGAGCTTAAAAATTTAAACCGCAAAAACTCGTATTTTCCAGCAGACAATAAAAACCGAATCGATATTTTTCGCCAAGTGAAAAACACCATGGCAAAAAGTTTTTAAAGAGGATAACGTAATTAATTATATTTTATCAACAAAAGCTAAATATCATTAGGATACCGTTTATTAGTCAGGTTTCTTGAAAAGCTGCTCATTTTACCGCGCGTTAATTCGACACTTTTGAAAATTGAATTTCCCTGTACTCGGTAGGTATAATTTCACTTATTTCGCTTATAAAATCCACAATAATAAATTCTTCGCGAAATCGTGCTCATCGTTTCTTCATTCGAAGATACGTACTCGCATACACAAAATATCTATAGTAATTTGATTTAGAATCGTTCGCAAAACTACCTTTCGACATTTTCAACGTATCCATGTACGTAGTACATATAACTATCCATACGTAAAATCAACATCACTTTTCCCGCTTCACTTTAACGGAGAAGTACGACAGAAAATACGAAAATGATACCAAAATACTATACGTATACACGAACAATACGATATTTTTATCTGGTTCATTTCTTTTTCTAAGTAAGTATATCGATTTCACATCTACGAGCATCTTTATAAGCAGAAAAACATTTACCTACGTGAAATTCGCTCTTAAAATTACCTAACATAATAACCAGATACCTTCACTGAAAACTTAAGAAAACTGTGGGAAATTTTTTCAAAAGCAACAAGCTTCTTTACAAATTTTTAATTATTAATACCTAATTAGAGAGGCTTCGTTGAATCTGAGTTACGCCGAAGATGATATTAGAAATCAACACAAAGTACTAGGCAAACAAACGTTCAAAATATTATGAAAAAAAAATTTCACAAATAAATCATTCAGCTTTAGGTAATCTGAAAAGATTAACTTGAAGTAGGTCATACCTACCTTAAAATCGAGAATGCCAAAATTTATTTAGTGGAAAAATTTCCCTTTTTTTGTTCGCTTACGCTACATTTCATATCGTTTTTCAACTCCCATCGAATTAATTTTAATTAGAAACACGTTCCGTATTTGCCAAGAGCGTGCTCAATGCTGACGACCCATGCGTCAAGGGAGAAGGCTCCAGTCAAAAAAGATTTTACACGAATCCATTTTTCAACTGATTAACACACAATATAGACTCCTAATTGTAGATTGATAGGTGTATGTATTCATATCATTCATGTCTATCTTTGTTTCGAAGAGGAAGTCGGTGGAGGGGGGGGGGGGGGTGAAATTCGAATGGTTACCGCAGGAAAAATACTTGAGAATACGACTCGAAACATGAAATTTGATTTTCCACTATCTACTTTTCAATTCCATTTTTTTTTTTACTTTAAATGAAAAATTTTTCTGAAAATTGCTCTTGTTTTGTTTAAATCGATTTGAGAATTTGTTTTTCCAAGTTTTCGGGGAAAGATATCTTTGAGAAATTATAATCGACATGATCCCAATAGGATTATTTTTCCCAAATTATCTTCTCCCTTTACAAGAATAGATGAAAAATGCCAATTTTTATCGTTTTCAAGAACTTTTGAGAGGGAAAGAAAAAAGAAAAAATTACCGAATAACTAAACCTACTCGTACTTGGGCTAAAGCAACGCCCACATGATCAAAATCACATTGATTGAACTTTTCTCATAGTATGTATTTTTTTCAAATTTTTAAGAGTAATTATGCCAAAATTAAGTATTTTTGAAAAAACACTTTTTTGTAAATTTTTTTAATGAAGCATTTTGCTATTGCAAAAATTATTTCTTAGAAATTTTTTAGAGAAATTTTAAAAGTATTTAATCACAATCTTTAAAAATTATTTTATCGAAAATATCAAAAACCATCACTTTAGTTTTTTGATATGTTGTTCACACAGAAACGGCTATTTTTGAGAATTTTCAATCCATGCTTTCATACTTTTACTCCAATTGCAAGTTTTTAAACCAATTTTTTTACATCAGCAGCAAAAGTGGCAACATTGATTTTGACATCATGAGAATATAGCCCTAAGAATGTGGAATAAAATTGGAAAAAAGTTTGAACGGCAAAGTTGATTAGAACTACCGGCAGATGCATTTGAAATTTTCATTTGGCAGTCGTTTTGAAAATTTTCAAATGTCCCTCCTGCCTGCAAAAAAAATCGTGGGAACCATCGGTTTGCGCCATTGTTCATCGTTTGACGACCTCTAACGACATGCAAAATATGAAAAAGTTGATAAAAAAACGAAAATTAGCTGTAGGTAGGTAGAGGTACTAGGTAGGTCTAGGTATTCATTCGTTCTCTTACATTACAATGAAAATTGAAAATTTGAATTCTCACTTTTTTTCGACGTTATCTGACATCAAATCACATCTCGAATCACAAAAAGACCTCAAGAAATTGGGTACAAATTTTTCTTTTTTCAACAATAATTTCAGGAGTCTTGTCCATAAAAAAAAGAACCAATTTTTTTGAATGGATTTTTTAGTGAAAGTTTCTGCCATTTTCTCGTCGAAGGCTCCGAATTCTATGAACATGTTCTAAGATCCGTATTAGCGATATTAAACAAAAAAAAATTCAATCTAATACAAGAACGCGAAAGTAGATAGATACTGAGCGCGAAATTCGGAAACCGATTTTCACAAGAGACGAAGAAGCAACGAATTGTTTGAGGCCATTCGAATGTTTTTCCACAAAATTTATAAACACTTCTAGCGAAGTCGTAATATTCAAAAACCGCGCCTACGAGTAAGTATACACACGAGATTCAATTTTCGTTCAGTAAAAAACTGAAACGAACTTATATAATTTTTTCTTTAAAAAAAAAAATGACGTAAGAAAAGTGTAGGGTAGGTGTGTATTCTAAAACGTATGATAATTTTATGAAAACTTTCAAAAATATAAATACACGACGAGTATTCTAAAGAAGAAACTTTTTATGCAAATTATACTAAACGATGAACCGTAGCTTTATTCTCAGCACTTTATCAATACCAGGATAGAGATACGTCAGCTCAGTACCTAATACTCCTTTAAAAACAGCATACAGCCTACCTACACACGTAAACATCCTTCGCAAGCATAATATACACTATTAATGGAGTCACACAAAGGAAGGAACTACGTTTGATGAATTTTACATCACCTTTTAGGAAATTACATGTAAAATACAACATTTTATCCATCTCAAAAAAAAAGAAGAAAAAATGCAACGAACACGCCAGCGACAAAAGAATAACAAATTGGTTTTTTGTCAGGTGTAAAAAAAAAACCTTCCCGGTGATGAAAAAGTGGTCACAAGTGAAAAAAAAAAACAAGCCAGATTTAGAAATAAATAGACGAATAAAAACACACGTTCAAGTATTGGTGCTCAAATTTCGACGAGCATTTCATTACTTATATCGTATACATAAGTGGTCAAGTAATTTCGCTTTGAAAGGTTTTAACCTTTTGTGAAGAAAGCACTTCGAATAAAAAGCTAACAGTATTATACGGAGAGTAGCCACGTACTTGTTGCGCCTTTTCAGATAAATTACCCGACATCTTTTTAAAATAATTTTCAACCCCTGTAGAAGTAATTTAATAGCATGTTTTTCGTCCACCAGATGAGTACCTAGAAGTACCTATATAAATTTGTAACGATATTAGCCCTAGCATATAAATATATATATGTACCTACCTACTATATTAGAGATAGAATATTGATGGAAATTTAATTCAGCCAAAATGTGAAATTTTAACTCACTTATTTTACGCGAAAAGTAGGTAAGTGAGTACTCAATTGTCGAGTGCGAATAGTACGCATAAAGGTGAATTTATAATTTCGTTTCACATAAATTCATTTTAAAAGCTATTTATTTATCTATCAATACTGTATAATTATTATTCTTTAAAATCAATCATCAAAAATGAGATGCTTAACTGAAGGTTGTGTTTTAACCTCGAAACAATGCGGGAAAAAATTCATATTACTTTGACCATATTATCATAAAATGAGTATAATACATACAATAGGAAACATTCAAAATTTGAACAGGATGTTCAAAAAAATTTTCGGGAGAGCTAGTAATGCCTAAAGATTTTTCCGAGAAAATTACACGATTTCAAAATCACCTGCAGCAAAACTATAAGACGCCTACCTCCAAAATTGGAAATTCCTCTCAAATGGCTATAATATTAACTGTAGATAACGATGTACCCACACTCGAATATTTAAAATTCAATAAGTAAGTATCCAAAATTTTTGACATTTTCATTTCAAAAAGACAATATGACTCGCGAAAATATTGAACACGAAGACTGGATTATTTCCTGCTTTAATTTGTGGTCAAGATATAACTTTCAATGAACCTATGACCATTTCCAAACATACATGTACAACATAAATCAAAATTCGATCCACCCGGTAGGCTTGTAGTACACATATATGCACATACGATGTACTTCAGTAATACGAATGAACACTTCTAAACAATACGACGAAGACTATAAAATCTTAAGTAAACTTGAAAGCTGTTCGTAGAAAGGTTAAAGTTTGGTTTGCCGGGAAAAATTGATTTTATTGAGACTCTTGGCTATTTTCCATAACAATTTGTAGCAGCCCTTTCGTATATAATACGATCAAAAATAGCGCTTTTAATATTTTCTAATTTTGACACTCACGCCCTTTCGTATACCCAGCGTTAAAATCCTCTCTACAATGGTAGCTAACAATACCTTTTTTAGAAAGTAATTTATCATAGATTTATATCGCCAAAATACGCATACGTGAAAAGTTGGGCTTTTATAAAATTTTCTTATACGAGTACATACGAATAAAATCGTCGACATACCTAACTAAAGACTTTGTACAAAAACAGGTGAGATTTTTTTTTCAACGTCAATTTTTCATCAGGTATTGTTTTGTTAGCATAGAATTGATAAATTATTTGAAATTTTTTACGTAAATTTTCACAGAAAAATAGGTAAGTAGTCATCATAACTTTTCTATTTTAATGATGTCCAAAATTTTGGAACTTGTTCAATTTCTTCGAGTCTGACAAATTATTTCAATATGAAACGAATTTCATCGTTATATTTTTACGCTTGGTAGTCATTTAATGAATTACAAGCGAACTACAATAGCATTCTAATATCTGAATTGCGAAAAAAATAAAGTTTTTGAGTTTGAAAAAATTCAACGTTTCTCTTTTTTTGACTCTCGATTCATCAAAATGGACCTAATTTACCTACATTAACAGAACTATGTTTCTAGAGGTCTAAACGAAAAAATGAAAATTGAAAAATATTTTCAATACTTAGGTACATAATTTTTTTTTTAAATTCGCTCATATTTTTTGATATTTCTGTACAATAGGTAGTAAAATGTAACAAACATTTATAGTTAGAAATTGACCTCTCAATACGTAAATTTTGTGGAAAATGCGGAATTTTCAAAATTTGACAATAACTTCTTGAGGAGGAGGAGGAGGAGGAGGAGGATGAGGGGGGGGGAAATCAAAATCATAATTGCGTTATTTTTGTTTTGAGAACTTGTATATAAATTTACTAGATGCGAAATATGTACGAAATTTGAAGTAAACCTGAACAGCCTCGTCCCATCAATCTAAAGCACATTCACTTTCATACTTTCATAAATGAATTTTGCGAGCATTGAGAGAGCGAGAAGCTCCCTTGCCAGCCCTATCAGCGTCAGACTCCGACGTAGCTAAACTTGAACCATAGACATTAGACGACAAATTAATTGCTTGTTTAAATAAATCTGCGATGACATTAAATCATACGTAGGTACATTAAAGTATTAACAAATACTTAAACTAAAATATGGAAGAAGAAAAAAACATTAATCGTGTTTCGATTCCACGCCAGGCAAACGACATGGCGGAATTAATGAAGAATCTACGTCAATAACATTCAACAATTTCGTAAAAAGAATTAATTTAAGAGGTCGATACACCGAAGTAAATTTCTTCATTCAGTTAATGTTTAAGCAAAGCGGCTATCTTGAAATAAACCTCAACTTTTTTTTTTGTGGAAAGAAAATATGCAAATTTTCTTCTACGCAGTAGAAGTGTACCTACAAAATTATTTATATACTCAATGAATTTCTATTAAATTATCAATTTTTTTTTACATTACAGCAAATGTAAATAACGAAAGTCATCCATAAAAAATGGTTTTCGATACTAACATGAAAAATACTCGCTCCTCGCAAAGTTTCATTATTTACGAAAAACCAACAGATATTCAACTGACGAATCGTTTTCAAAATAAACTTAAAATGACATTAATACCGAAACTGATATCAAGAATGTTTCGCAGGATGCAAACTCTACACATCTGAACGAAGATATCGAAGACACGTGGGATGACATAAACAGGCCTATTTCAAAGCCATCGTGCAATCATACGTGTCATCATCATACACCAACCAATCTTCCACTATATCAACACCAGTCTTTGGCGGATGCGGAAATACAATACTCCGGATACAGCTCTGCCAGCGAATAAACATCGGCATTATGGATTCAATAAACTTCGTGATCAAATTGACCAAAAATATCATAAATTAAAGACAAGATTTGTATTGCAAGTAAATATTAAATCCGGATGAAAATTCGGGAACGATTTGGAAATTAGAAGCTACGAGTTGAAAAATTTGAGGAATGATTATTTTTTCAATTTGCATTCAGGTTGATGATTGTTGAAGCTGGCATTGCGCAAATCAATGTCGAATTGAAAAAAGAGAGTTTACTTCATCGAGTTGGTAAAATTCCAAATTGAGAATATTTACGTAACGATGTTCAAAAGATTTTTTTCGAAAATAATTTGAATGATTGAAAATTTTTCAAGTCCCTCCAACAATGATTCTGCGGAACGCCCTCATTACTGGTAATATTTCATCGACACTATGTACCTCTCCCCCCCCACCTCATGACTGTCTTTTGCTGCATTTCTGATTCACGCAAGATTTTTCAGTTTCTATTGTAAATCATATATCACCTAAGTAATTTATATTTTTGAAATTTTAAAATAATACAAAGGAAAAACAGATCTGAAACTATTGTTAAACTATTTTGTAGAACAAATGTAGGATAACAATAATGCTATCACGTTTTCGAGTTGTTTTTTTTTTTAGATGTTAGATTTTACCATTTTGTAATCTTTGCTAGACATAAATTACAAATACCTAGTTGATTTTTTTCATTACGTATTGTTCATTTCACAAAAAAAGTAGGTACCTCCCTAATAATCACAATAAAATAATCATCTATTCAAAGTTGAAACATACTTTGAAGAAACTTTCCAAAAAAGAAGGAAAAGAAAAATTCCCTTCACGCCATTTTTTCTTGAAATGAAATTCCAAATTGTGGAAAATTCTTGGAATACGTAAATTACCTGCCTATCTTTTAAAAATGCCATTATTGTATGAATTTCAAACAAAAAAAAAATATATAGGTAAATGTTTTCAAATTTTTCAACAAAAAAAATAAGCATTTTAAAATCAAAGATTATTCCTCCGCCTGCATTTTTACGAGTACATTATATAAATACTTCTGTATGTACGGCGTTTTAAATGCCAAACATTCAGCGCCAAAGACGAACACAGGTAAGCACATACGTAAATTCAGGAATTTTCCTCGAAAAAATAAAAATAGCACGCAGTGGAACTCTACACATTTTCATCTTTTAAATACATGGTTCACTTTTTCATCATAATTTTTACAGTTATTAATTTTAAAAAATGTGAAGACATGTTCAAATAAATAATAATGTGTTTTATTAATCCACTCTTCTCACTCTCCAGTTAAACCTTGAATAAAATTTGAATAGCAAAACTTATACAGCCAGTTAGTTGTAAGGGAAAAGTCCCTAGTCTTGGAATTTTAAAAGTACCCAATAGAAACTGAATTATCCTCATTAACCTTTGAAAACTCGATGGTAGAATTTTTGAGCTCTTCAACTCACTCCTAACCTTAAAAATTTCGTGAAATGTATAATTTCTAAAAATTTCCTGAAACTTCAAAATCACTCAAAACGGTTCGAAACCGCTTCTAATCAATGGGAAAGTGGGGCAAACATAAAAATTTCAGCTTTCAAGCAGGAAACATTTTTTTTTCGCCTTTGGATCGAATAAAATTCGTGCAAAGCTTGAGAAATAGACCTTAATACCTGAAGTTTTGACAGATAGGCTATTTTTGTATGCTCTTCCGATCTAGCTTTGTTTAATTTTCCAAGAAAAAATTTTCAATATTCTCAACCCTTTCTGTAGAGTAGAGAAAAGGAAAGGAGAGGATGCATACCCAAAAAAAAAATAAAAATCAAGGTATTCAGGCTTGACTAAAATTTGATCATTCTAGAAATGTAATTTTTTAAAAAAAAACTGTCAACTGTCTTTTTGGAATTCACATCTCCACACTCGACTATTATTTCGTTCATTTTAAGAACGAAAAAATTGCCCAGATAATTCATACGAATAGTACAACTGAAACACGAAAGCGAAATTCGCCTTATTCACGTCGCCAATAATTTAAAATGCCAGTTGGTAGAACATGAACCTATGTTCATCTATTGGTTAACAAAAGGAGTAAAGGTTAATCCGTAAAAGGGACGAATTTAAAACAGATTACATAAATGGCTTCAACTTTAGTAAACGTGCCCACATTTTAGTCTGTCTTTGAAAAGACTTTTACTTCGATATAATATATGTGGTAAGTATTTATTATACACGAGAAAATATGTCGACCTTATTAACATCTTGGCTTTGCGAGTTTATAGTGTTTACAGCTGCGATGCATCGCTCCCAACAGCAGTTCCGACAACGACTTTTGAATTATGCTTCAGCATTGTATTATTGTGAAAGCAAAGACGTTCTTTTGCGTTAATTATTAAACCTCAACGAGTCCGAATTAGCTTCCTTTGTTCAATATTTACACAATTATAAAATCGATAAAAGACCAAGAAAGTACTGAAGGGAAATTTAGAATCTGTATGTGTTGATCTCGTTGGAGAAAATATTCCATACATAAATTGAATAAAAAACTAAATGAAGGTAAAATCAACGAAATAATGATAACCGCCTGCGAAACGTACTGCTCGTATGCCCTTCTGACCAAGGTTTTCTTTTTTTTTTTAACATAACACTCGTTACAAATTTCCGTCGCGTAACTACCTCTTTAATATCTTTCACCTTTTTGCTGAGAATTTTCCAGGGTATGCGCAAATGAAGTAATGTCGCTCAAACTAACCAGAGCTCACTACTACAGGATAAATGAAAGCTCATATGGAACATCCTCTCCAACACCATTTATCATTTTATATCGTTAAATTCGGAAACAGCGCGGTACCTTCTTTATCTCTTTCTGTTCGCTTTTCTGCGCCATTATTAACTAATTTCGACGATCGCCGATACCATCTGGCAAATAGCCATCCAACGATTATAGTACCTAATTTATTTATTGCACCTAATCTATAATTCAGTGAATAAAAATTTGATTTAGGTCTTGGTTAATCGTTTCTGTATGGTACATTAATTAAGCGAAACCTATGCCATTTTTCCTATAGAAATTATCTTTTCCCTCAAAATAAGATGGCACGAAAATATTTTCCGCGTTTGAGACCAAGAAGGTAAAACTTCCATGCTAGAAATATTCCAATTACATTTCTCTTTGGGTAGAAGAGTTCATGTAAATTCTATTTCGAGTTAAGCATGAGATAGGCCAACAAAAACAAACCATAATTCGTTATTCAATAAAAATATTTGTTTGAAAATCTGAATTGAAACGCTAAACTTGAAAATTAATCTAGGTAACAAAAATGAATTTTAACAGACAATTGAATCACAGAGGAAAAAACGTAGTAAGCCTCGACTTTATTTTAATCCACAAAGGGTAAAAAGTTCGACAGATGTACTAAGTTTATTAATTTAGTAACTTTCTAAAAACTTTTAAACACAAAATAAATTAAGCAGACTCAGTTTTAGGCGCGTAATAAGCTTCGATACTTTATTGTTAAGCGAGTATATGTATATATTCGAGGGGTGCAACGCCTAAAATTTTAATTAACCCAAGAACTAAACAATTTCATGGCCCGATTATTCAAAACGCAGCACTTCATTAAAACATAGCGTTAAACTATTTAGATGTTTCAAATCCATTATATTCATATTTAAGTATGCAATACAAGTTAGGTACCTCTGTCTAAGGGTAAATACTTGTGCAGTAGGTACCCATATAGGTAGACAGGTAGGTAGGTAATTTTTATATCAGTATTCCTGTTCATTTTACTCTATGGCTATGTAATAAAAAAAATTAAAAATTAAAAAATCTACTTCAAAGTCAAGTATTTTCAATCAGAATAAGTGAACCACGAAGGTACCCAGTTACCCACCTACTTATATTTATAAACTCGAATGGAAGTTTATAAAAACACTGCCCGCCCCCCACCAACGGTCATCACATAGTAAAAAATTATGTATCCTGAAATGCAATTTGAAAAAGTGTTTTACCCCATCTATTTATATTATCAGGCATTTAATACGAGCGCAGACGTTAATTTGTAAATGAAACGCTATCATTTCCATTTAAACGAAACCGCAATTCGCGTTCCCTATTAAATTCTTTTGACGTGTGAAAAACCAACGTGGTTTTTTCCTCGTTTGTTTTGTAATTTAATCGTGCATTATAAATTTCAAATCACGGCGTGGTATCGCAACAAAAACACTTACCTGCTCAAAACCTCCCAAAATTTCCATCGTATCCATCGCAGCGTTCACCGACAACACGTCCAGTTTTTTATTACACAGCTGGGAAATAACATGCACGACGCTGGTTTTCCCACTACCGCTATTTCCAACCTGAAATACAAATAAATTAAATAGCGCTCGAATCAAAGGGTAAATGCGTTTTTCCGAAGAATCCATTTTTAACTCGCCGTCGAAAAGACAATAAGATTAAAAGTAAATTAACGAGGGGCCATTTATCATTGGTAAAAGGCAGTTAAGAAAAATCCCGGATTATCGCGCTAATTGAAATTAGCACAACTATAAATCGTGAGGTTGCTTCGCAAAAATTCGTTTCTTCTTTTCAATGATCAACTTGAAAAAAGGCGTATTCTATGAACGAGAATTCTAAGATGGGATGTTCTTTTTCTTTTCCAATAACCCTCTTCTGACTCACTTCACGATTGCTAATAAGTAAAAAGGATTTACCATAAAAGATAATGAAATTGGTTCTTAACCCAAATTTACCAAAGAGTGGTCCAGGATGTTCTTTTTGATTTAAAAACACAAAACACACTAACCAAACTAACTTTAGAAGTAATGAATAATGTAACGAAGCAATCTTTACAACCGATCCAGTCCGACTGAGGTGAGATTTGATTCATAGAGTATTTACCAGCACTTCGAAACAAATTTCGAGTTGTCAAGATTCATTTTTTCGTCTGAAAATAGCTACATTAATTTTTTACAAAAAGAGTAGAATTTCAGATAAAAATCTGAAAATCGGGTCGTGAGCTTTAGCCCCCCCTCTTCATCGATTGTGATCACTTTTACGCTCATCTGTGGTCTCCAGCATACTGAGATTGATGCAGAAGACGCTGTATTCAACTTCAATCTTGTTACAAGTTCGATATTGTGAATCGATCGGAAAAAGTGGATCGCAATCAGACGTAACCGGTTGAAAAAGAATTTTACAGATTGAAAATTTGATACGTACAAGAAACATTTTTTAAATAATTTATCCCTGAAGCAAATTATTTGAAACTTTTTCTAGCCTCCTCCTCCTTCCCTCCCCG
This sequence comes from Planococcus citri, assembly GCF_950023065.1. Classification (NCBI taxonomy): domain Eukaryota; kingdom Metazoa; phylum Arthropoda; class Insecta; order Hemiptera; family Pseudococcidae; genus Planococcus; species Planococcus citri. The sequence goes on from NC_088679.1 coordinate 47,131,898, forward strand.
CCCATCACGAAAGTTAACAATGTGAATCAATAGTGATCACTTCTAGAACTTATCTGGAGCTTCCATCCAGAGAAAATTTGTTTAAAGCGCCTCTTGGAATAATTTCAAAACACTTCTCACTAGAAGCTTCAAACGGGGTCGAAAGTGGCCATAATTGATAAGGAAGGAGGTAGACTTAGATGAACAGCCAGATTTTTACGCTTTTATTACAAAGTTCGCTCTTTTATGAAAAATCAAAAAAAAAACGTCAAAAATCGAAAAATTTATTTCGGTAGATTAAAATTTGATTATGAGGAGCGAGTGACGTGTTCTCTCAGCGAGACTATTTTCAGTTCCCTCGAAATTGAAGGATTGCCGAAGTTCTTTCATATGTAAGTTGGAATCCGAAAGATACCTTACCTATCATATCTTTGGAGGGGGCGAATGAAAGTTTTTGTAGCAATAGGCCTAATCAATATATTTTTCAAACTTTATACTCATCAAAATGTCGCAATGTTTTATATAAGCTTTCAGATTCGCTCAATTTGTTCTGTTTTAATTACATCAATAACTTTTTCATGTCTACCATCAAAGTACGACAAAAGCTTAAAAATAAAATAATCTTCTTAGCTTTTAATTTCAATTTTTTTTTCTTTTTCAAGTTGAAATTAATTCAAAACTTTGTTACTTTTAATTCGAAAGTTCACTAACAAATTTTTGTTCGTAGAAGAAATACCTAAAAACGAATGCGTAAAATAATTTCAATTTCTGTACTTACCAAGATAACGAACCAGTTCATCTCCACACAAATAGCCAACGATCTCAAAGTATTCAGTTGATTTCGTAAAACAAGATGCGAATTATTTCGATCGATAATTTGAGCAATTTCAGTTTCTCTAGTTCTAGGAAGTGTAACATCTCCTAAAGTTACTTCGGTAGGTGTAACATTGAATGGTAAAGATGTTCTCAAATAAGGATATCGTTCTCCAAAAATGCTTTCATAAATGGAAAGAACCTAAAAAAAAAAAAAAAAAAAAAAAAAATGAAAATGAAATTGAGAAATGCGAAAAAACTTGAATCTGGCATTAACTACGAATAACATACCTGTTGTTTATCTTCGACAGTTCGCATGCGGTCGGCATAAATTAAAGAAATAAAACGACCCGGATCGTATCCATTATTCTTCGAATATTTTTCCATTACTTGACACCATCTCATTAAATCTCTTAAATTCATTTCCCATGGAGCCCCACGGAGGCCCCATTTAACTCCACATTCTTTACTCAAACGACCATTGAAATTGGTCATAAGTTGAACGATATCTGATGGCACTAGGGGATGTAAGGATTGAACTATAAATGATATATCTTCATCATCCAATGTCTCCATATAAACCTATTGCGGACAAGTTACTATATTAGTCAAGATTCAAACATAAAAGACTGAAAAAGAAAGTACATAAAATAATCTATTATGTACCTGAGTAAATCTGTTTAAGAAGGAAGCAGGTAATCCTTTTCTAGCACCTCCTTGACGTAAAGGGTTCTGGCAAGCGAATAATCTTGTTTTCGTCAAGTTTACAGTGAACGACATGCCTAGTTCGGGTATAAATAATTCTCCTCTATGGTCAAGTACAGCGTTCAAACCTTCCAGAACAGATTGCGAAGCCAAATTCAACTAGAAAACAGAAAAAAAAACAGTCAGAAAAGGAAAAATATGAACAAAGACTTGATAAAAAATTCAATATCTACCTCATCTAATAAAATCCAATCGCCATCCTTCAAAGCTTTCAAAAACGGTCCATCTCGCCAAGCGAATACTCCACCGTCTGCTCCATCGACTGGTAAATCAGCTCCAAATAAATCAGATACGTCAGTTTGCTCCGATAAATTGATCCGAGTCAAATTATAACCGGCTGCTTTGGCTAGAGCTTGTACAAGACTCGTTTTACCTACACCAGGACTTCCTTCTAAAAGTATAGCTCGACCAGGAAGCTGTAGCGATCGTAATAATCGAAGTAAATTTCCTCTGGTGGTTTTGGCGTGGAAAGTAAAATTTGATGAGATGAAATTTTCATTGACTGGTATGTCACCTAAAATGAGAGCAAAAAACGAATAACTCGATGAACTTTGGGAAAGAATTCATTTCAGTTCTTGATTTAATGGAAAGGAAAATTATATCTACCTTTTTCCATGTAAAATGGAGGAATTCCAAAACAATTCTCGGGTACATTGAATTTTTCATTTAGCATTGAATCATTTTCTTTGCAACCGATAGTTTTTATTTGATCTTGAAGAAATTCAGTAGCGACTTGTTTTTTTGATTTGATGAATTGTTCCCTTTATTAAAATAAAAAATACGATGTTTAATTTCAGACTTGAGAAAACATGTAAGAAATTAGATCTAGGATACACTTACTGATTGCTAGACATTCCAGTGCCCAAGCCATCGAGAAAAACAAGATGAGCGCCATGAATGTACGCTTCTGCAAGACCAAGTTTAGGAACAGTATTCAAACTAACGTGTACTTCTTCCTCATGGTCATACGTCGTTGTATTTATAAATTTCACCCATAACATTATATCACGAATACTGCATAACATTCTATAAAATATTTGCTGGTCAGCATAGTTTCTACGTAAAGACAATAATAAATCAATGAACTGAATACGAATGAATTACTTCTTTCCGATATCTTGAGTACGAAACCATTCAATGAAATCTAAAATCGCACGTCCAATACCAGTGCTTCCATCTTCTTGGTTACCAAACGATATTCCATCTTTAATATTATGTTCGATAATTGAAATCAAATCATTGCGATCTGAACAACTTTCACTCCAAATTTCAGTCAATCGATTTCTCAATGCAGGAGATAGCTAAAAATCGACAAATGAAATAAGACTATGGTATGATCCAAACAAGTAAAAAAGATGCATTATTTCACTTACTTCTTTTTTACCGTAATCGCCGCCAGGATTCATTGTGCTCAAGAATCGGAAACTAGCATGAGCTGTTATTACTTCTCCTAATTCTGAGTTTCCGCTTGTCTTCTCAGTCAATAGTAAAGTTCTTTCGGGTTCTAAATCATGGTAAAACTATACATTAATCACGATCAAACAACAGCCATACTTGAGTACTAGTTTTGCAACTAACCTAACAAGGAATTCAATCTTTCTAAAACGCTGTCGTCACCGAGAGATATTTCATCTGCTAGAAACATTTGACCAGTTCTCATGGCTTCGACTAAAGGTCCATCAATCCATTCAAACAATCTGGAATCCTACAGCGAAAATCATAGAAATATTTTTATAAAACACAATAATAATATTACCGATGTGAAATCAAAATGAACATACGTTTTCACTTCGCTGTCTCACAGGACGTAATCCTCCGAGGAAATCGGAGCTCTCGGAATGTTGATGACAATTAACGGAGAATAATTTCAGATTGTTCATCGCAGCTAAAAGTTGGCAAATAGTCGTTTTGCCACATCCAGTGTCACCAACCATCAAAACGGGCTCTTGGAATTCCAACGCTTTACCTGAAATTGAAAACATTGAATTAATTCAAGCCATTAAACGAATGCATTTCAAATACAAAGTTCAATCTTACCAACTAGGACCGCCAATTTTCTCAAATTCGACGTCCATACAATATGTTCAAAACCAGGTACTTTCTTATTGATAATCGCTTCTAAGATGTGCTTTGTAACAGTAGAGGTTTCCGAAGATACTAAAAATTGGAAAGAAAAAAAAATTACCGACTGAAACACTTAACTGACACACACTCAACAAAATAATCTTACATGTGAAGAGGTTATCAACATTCACTTTTCTCTTCAGATGTTTTTCCAATGCTTTTAAGATGATTTCTGATTCTTCGGCTTTCCGAACACGACCAGCCAATACCAAGTAGCCTAAACAGAGGCATTAAATTTTAAAATTAAAATGTAGGGGAAAAATTAATTCGTCAGCTTTTGATTAAGTTACCTTCATCGGCGATATGTTGATCCCAATCGTAAAAAGATTTATTCAATTCACGACTCGCTAATCTATAACGTTCGCCCCAACGGAACAGATCTCTAAGAGTAATGAACCCTTGTTTACCAGCAAAAGCAGCACTACCTTTGCGATGTGCCTGTATAATTTAATAACGTATGATTTTAAACACTTTCAGAAGAACAGGAACAGTGCAATAATATGCACTTGAAATAATGAGATTGTACTCGTAATATACAAAAAGCGTGTTTAAGTACCTGTAACTCTTTCATCACAGCTACAATTTTTTTAGTGGCAGATGTTGGCATTTCACACCTCAAATGCAAAATTACTTCTAACTCGGAAGAAGGTAT